>NW_016805944.1:121550-124679 GCF_001698545.2 Rhinopithecus bieti | reverse complement strand
AAAAAAAAAAAAAAAAAAATCCACAAAAAAAAACAAATAAAAAGAATGTTGACTAGCCTGGCCAACATAGTGAAACCCAATCTCTATTAAAAATACAAAAATTTGCCAGGTGTGGTGGCACGCAACTATAGTCCCAGCTACTCAGGAGGCTGGGGCAGGAGAATCGCTTGAACCTGTGAGGTGGAGGTTGCAGTGAGCAGAGACCACACCATTGCACTATAGCCTGGATGCCAGAGTGAGACTCCATCTCAGAAAAAAAAAAAAAAAAAAAAAAAAAAGTTGTGGCCAGGCTTTGGGAGGCTGAGATGGGTGGATAGCTTGAGGCCAGGAGTTCCAGACCAGCCTCCTCGGAACAGGTGAAACCCTGTCTCTACTAAAAATACAAAAATTAGCCAGGTGTGGCGCCTGTAGTCCCAGCTACTCAGGAGGCTGAGGTAGAAGAATCGTTTGAACCCGGGAGGTGGAGGTTGCAGTGAGCTGAGATTGCACCACTGCACTGCAGCCTAGGTAACAGAACAAGACTCCGTCTTGAAGAAAAAAAAAAAAAATTAGTGGGGCATGGCGGCACAAGTTTGTAATCCCAGCTGTAATCCCAGACTCTGTCTCAAAATAAAAAATTAAAAAAAGACTGTTGCTTGGCACAGAGTACTCATTTTTATTATTAAAGAACGAGGGATTAGGCCAAATCTGGGAGACTACCCTGAGAAGGTGACTTCAAGCTGACAGTCGAAGGGTAAATCAGAGCTGATGGGTTCCCAAGGGGTTTGGGGGATCCAGCATGAGCCCAATGGTCCTTGTTCTCCAGGTGCTGCCAGTTCACAAATTTAAGATTGAAAAGACCTGGAACACTGCATAGGTGTTAACGACATTAATTTGAAGTATGGGTATCAGGAATTCACTGCCCCCCACCTTGTCTTTCCTGTGTCTCCTCAAGTAATCTCAAAAGTCCCTTACACACCACGGTTTGTAATGACAGCCCACGCACTCGATTTGGCAGCCCCACAGTGCTTAAAGAAAAGTTGTTGTTGTTGTTTCAAGCCACTAACATCTAAAAATCCGATTGAATGCATTGAAAGTATTTTTTTTTTTTTGAGACGGAGTCTCCCTCTGCTGCCCAGGCTGGAGTCCAGTGCGATCTCGACTCACTGCAACCTCTCCTTCCCGAGTTCAAGCCATTCTCCTGCCTCAGCCTCCCGAGTAGCTGGGATTACAGGCGCCCGCCACGACGCCCACCTAATTTTTATATTTTTAGTAGAGACAGGGTTTCATGTTGGCCAGGCTGGTCTCGACCTCCTGACCTCAAGTGATCCGCCCGCCTTGGCCTCCTGAAGTGCTGGGATTACAGGCGTGAGCCACCACGTCTGGCCCTAAAAGTGCTACATTAAAAAAAAAAAAAGGAAAATCCTTTAATATAAAAAGCTTTATTTATTTATTTATTTTTTTGAGACAGAGTCTCACTCTATCACCCAGGCTGGAGTGCAGTGGCCGGATCTCAGCTCACTGCAAGCTCCGCCTCCCGGGTTTACGCCATTCTCCTGCCTCAGCCTCCCGAGTAGCTGGGACTACAGGCGCCTGCTACCTCGCCCGGCTAGTTTTTTGTACTTTTAGTAGAGACAGGGTTTCACCATGTTAGCCAGGATGGTCTTGATCTCCTGACCTTGTGATCCGCCCGTCTCGGCCTCCCAAAGTGCTGGGATTACAGGCGTGAGCCACCGCGCCCGGCCATGAAAAGCTTTATTAATGGAATAAACAAGCCCATGTAATTTTATTTATCAACGCTTACAGAGCGCTTACTATATGCAAGGCCTGATTTCCAGAGTTTTACAAAATATAATCTATTTAATTTTCACAGCAGCCCTACGAGAGAGGTATGATTATTATCCCATTTTATAGATGAAGAGACAGATGGCAGAAATGCCAAATGTAATAGGAAACAGCCTTTCTTCATGCATTCCACAAATATTGGCTCGGCGCCCGGGAAGCTCATCTTCCACGATCTGTACTTCCGGAGGAGTCCCAAAGGAACACCTCCTCAGTTCAGAGGAGTCAAGGGTCAAGGGTTACAGTGGTGCCCTCTCCCATCACTACTCTTTTCCCTTCAGGCGCCCTAATTGACATTTGATTTGTAGTCATTTGCACAATGCTAAGTAACAGGCTTGGGCTGCACACAGTACCAGGCCGTCTTCCCTCTCCTGGGGATCAGGCGATCACAGAACCAAAAACAAGTTGCAAGGACGCGCGCGTTGGCTGCAGATTTTCTTCACAGCCAGGAGAAAGAGCACGCGCTCTCCATCCCCGCCTCTTCTTCCGGGACGACGAATTGGGGGGCTCGGATTGGGCTGAGGCGGGCCACGCCTCCTCATATCCTCCAGTCAACTCCCTCTCTGGTGCGCTCCCTCCTTCTCAGCCCCGCCCCGCCGCCCCACGTTACGTCGCTCCTTCTGGCCTCCTCCGTTATCCCGGGGGGGCTGCGGCTCGCGCGGCAAACCCACCTCCCATTGCTTCCCATTGGCTGCTTAGGTCCCGCGCGAGCGGGATCGCGCCCTTCGCCCCCCACCCCCAAAACCGGGCCATGCCTCTCTCCTTCGGCTTTCTCCAGAAGCCAGCGCGAGGTGGCAGATCGGCTGCTTGAGGCGCGCGCGCAGACGCGCGCACCTCCTGCGGGCCACTCCCTCTGCCCTGCGCCAACAGCTGCGCCTGCTGGCAGCCCCCCGCGCACGCGCGCTCCCCCACCCCGCTCCCTCTGCTCGTTTGCAGCTCGCCTAGCGCTCAGTCGCTACGGCGGCCGCCGCAGTAGCTGCATTTTTGGGGGCGCACGCGCACTGCACTGTCCGCGACCGTTCCTAACCTCAGGCAGCGGCCGTGGCAGTGAGCCCCTTGGGTGCGCACGCGCTCTGACCTCTCCCCACTGCCTCGCTGGTTGTCCCTTCGCGGCGCGCGCCCAGGGGCCGTTATCCCCCTGCAACGGTCCACGCGCCGCGCACGCGCAGTAGCGAGGGGGCGCGCGCGCGGGAGCGGCCGTCGCAGGAAGGAGGTGCCGCCACTGCCGCCATTGCGAGGGAGGGAGGGAGGGAGGGAGTGAGCGAGGCTGGTCCGCCCTCCCCCTGGTTCCCGCCCCTCCCCCCTTCC
>NW_016805944.1:110261-118493 GCF_001698545.2 Rhinopithecus bieti | reverse complement strand
AGCCCTGCTGTCCCCGCCGCCGCCCCCACCCCCGACCCGTTGGGATCTCGGTGTCTGCCTCAGAGCCTCCCTGACTTCAGCCAACCCGCTCCAATTCTGCGACCCCCTTCCCTCTTCCACCCCTCCATAATGCCCTTCGCTCCTCCCGGGCTCTGCAGTGCTCCTGGGACCCACCTTTTTCTCATTGACCATTCTGCATCCCTTAATTGTGGCTCCCACTTTTGAGATCCGTGACCCTTCTGCCTCTTCTCGATTCTGCTCTCACCACCCTTCAGATCTGTCCTCGGCCCCTTCTTTGACCTACCTGCTGTGCTATTATTCTTGTCTCAGAATATGTTGCACCCTGGGAGCTGTCCCTTTAGGACCTGCGGTTCCAACCCCTTGGAGATCCATCTGAGACCCCTATTCAACCAGGCACTGCTGCCCCAGGTCTTCCACTTGGACTTAATCCGGTTCCCTCGTGGGCCCTACTATCTGCATTTCTGTCTGCTCTCTCACAGAGCCTGCTGCACCCCGGGATGCCCCTCGGCTGGCCTTCTGACCCTTCCGTGCCCCAGTTCATTCCCCTGATCCCCTCGGGCTTGGCTGCACCGCGCTTGCCTCTTCCCCTTCTCAGCTCTTGTTACGTTTGCCATTCAGACCCTTTCCTCTCTTCCATACCTTTCTGCCTCTCAGCTCTGCCCCTTGCCCGACCTCAGATCTTGCTGCTCTCCCCTCACCTGCTTGCTTCTGACTCTGCCTTCCCGAGAAGCAGCCTCCTCCTGCTTCTCTGACTCTGCAGGTCTCCCATTTCTGCTATTCACTCAACTGATCTGTCCCTAACTCAGACTGCCTTCAGTTTCAGCCCCAGTGTTCTCTTGGAGGTTTCCTCTCTCCTCCACCTCCTTTTTGGCACTCCTCTGAGCTACTGCATTCATTTGCTACTCCTTTCTTTGGCCTGTCTCTCCTTCAGTTCTCTGCCTAAAAACTGCTTCCTGTCCCCTTTGCTCCAACTCCTCTCCTCCCCGTTTTAGCCCTTAGACATACCCTTTAACGTCACTATACCTCTGATACCTCCCGGCTGGTCACCCATCCCCTTCCCCGTTCTGCATCTCACAGACCTGCCCCTAGATCCATTTTGTACCTGCACTTTCTCCTCGTTTTTTTCAATTCTGCCCCATCCTCTATTTAGTGTTTCCCTCCCCAGCTCGGCTCCTTCGGAGCTGTCCACTTGCCCGCATATTTTTAGACCGGTTTTTAACTTCTGTATTGCCGTCCGCGCTTGGAGCGGTCTTTTAACACTGGGGTTCTTGTCGCTGTGTCCCCTCTCTGTTCCCTCCCGAGTCTTAAGTTTTCCACATGACATTCTCTTCCCCCCACCATTTTGATTCAGCCCTCACCCTTCACTCTGCTTTATTTGCCCACCCTCCACTGCCCTGCCTCTTGTCTTCTTTTGGAGTTCTCACTCCCTCCGATTGTGACATTAAGATGTCTTCTTAATCATTTTTTCCTATGTATCCCCCCACCTTCCTCTTGGAGCTGCCTCAGTGCTGTGATAGATTCTCACTCCCCTTACTCCCCTTTGATATCCCTCTCCCAATTCTGTTCCTCTTGAACTTGTTTCCTTCCTCACCTTTTTTTTTTTTTTTTTTTTTCCCCTTTCCCCTTGTATCTTGGCAGGCTCCTTCTCTTCCCATTTAGTTCCTATCAGACCTGCTCATCGCAGCTCACCACCCGTGGCCCACCCATTCCCCATTGAGCACTTCCCCTTTCAGGCATGTCTTTCTCTGTTCTCCATCCCTCTGCTGCAGAGGCAAAGGGGCTGGATTGGGCCTTAGGCTCTCAGGCTCTGAGACTGCAGAATCTCTCTCTGCGCCCTAACCCTGAGGGTTCTATCCCCAGGGATCCTGAGAGATCTGGGTAAATAGGTGGGGACTGGTTGATTGTTACTGCTCTCTGGAGTCTGGGAGTGTCTCCCCCATTTCTCCCACTTCTACTAGGTTAGTAGTGTGGGGGGAGGTAGATCTCTTTCCATTGCCCCATTTTGTTTTCTCTGCTGTTTGCTCTCCCCCTTCCGATCTCTGGGCTCTGCAGCTTTGTGTCCTTTGGAAAAGGGGATTGCAGCTGCTCACAGATCTTTATTCTCTTTCTCACTTTCCCTCTTTCCTTCTCTGAGTGGTTGCATACAGTACCCTCTCTCCTATTCCACCTCTAAGCCAGCACCCCTAGGAGTGTGTTTTTTTTCCCCCCAGCTGACAAGTCATTTTGTTTTACCTCTAGCTGGGGGAATGCCAGTTCTCGGATTCTCCCCATCCCACTGGGGGTTATGGCCACACTTGGACCTAGGGAAGGTACAGTCTTGCCTTCCCTAATGGCCTCTGGTTTGCAGTGTGACCTTGGGGGAGGGGATGGGGAAGATGGGCTTATTTCTTTTTCACCTCTGCTCCAGGGAAGGCTCCAGCTTCCTGGTCTTCAAAATGGTGAGGGCTTGGGTTTGGAAAGCACTTTGCGGTTGTTTGTTGAAAGAGAGAGTGCCAAGTGTCACTCAGATTTCTGCCCTCTGGTATTGCAGGCTCTCCCTGCCACAGGAGCTGAGTGCCTCTGGGCAGATCCATGCTAGATTCTGGGGCTCATTGGTGTACAAGAGGTGTGTGGGTGGGCACTGACATTCCTTAAGCTTTTTGAGTGACCTGGTTTGGTAGAGTTAGAAAAGGGTGCCAGGAACTGGCGGATGTGATTGGATTTTTAGTCTTATTATCTGAGAAATGCGTCTTAGCTACCATTCCTGAGCGATTTTCTTTAATGACTATATGGTTGGGCGGGGGGGCGGATTTAGGAAGTTCATTCAGGGGTAAAGGTGGTTTTTACAGAAAATCTATCCAACCATTTTCCTTCCTTAACTTGGGAAAGGGGATCTTTTGCATGTTCTGGGTTTATTTATTTTATTTCTTAAGTAAATCAAAAGCCTGATTTTTTTTTTCCCTGCTGTGGCCTAGGGCAATTGTATATTAAAGTAGCCATCCAACTGTGAAGGAGCATTTACTGGAAGGACTTTCTTAACTGAGCTATGATCAAACTTTGTTTATTTTAGTACTTATTTAGAAATAATTCTGTGTGGACACATTTGAAATAAAAAACATTCACTGGACCATTCACTCATCAAATATTAGGGCATTTGTATATGAGACAGTGAAGAGGGCTGATGGTAGATCTGTATGGCTCCTTGAACTTTTTAAAATTTTCTGACAGAATCTGGTAATTTTAATGATCTATGTATGGCATGGGTTTTCACCATTATTGACTTAAAGATTTTTGATTCATTTCCGTTGGTGAATTTTTAGCCTTGTATATCATGATTAATTTCCTGAATTTATCTTAGAGTTTGTGTTACCCATGTTAGTATCAATGGTTGTTTTGTTTTTTATTCTTAATATAGAAGTGACAGATAATTAATAAAAACAACTGTGTATGCAGTACTGCTTAAATGTGTGTCCCCAAGTTTTAATATCATTGGCAGCATAAAAAGGTCCTGCATGCCAAAAGCCTAAGTTTACATAATAGGGAGAGAGGAAACACAGAATAAAGAGCTGATTTTTCCACCTGCACTGCTAACCGATGTTCTTAAAGACTGTCAGATTTCTCTGAGGCCAGCAGAGGCCCCAACTCCAGCATTGACATTTGCTTTCATGATGGAATTGGATGCTACAGAAATGTAAGGTGGTAGCCTTGGCCTTCTGGCACAGTTAATATGCCATTTGGAGTCGGGGGGCTGGAGCAGGAGATGGCAGTAGACAACTGCTTTCAATGTAGTGACATGTGTTCAAGGGCTCTTGCCCTGCCTAGGAAATCTTTGTAAAGACTTTTAAAAACTAATCTGATCAAAGTTCCTCGTTTAAGTCATCATCTTGTTTTCAACTAACTTTTTTTTGGTCATGCCCCCCCCTTTTTACCTGCCCCCCATTTTCCTTGGCATGATGAAGGTTGACATATTTAGGACAGTGACAAATCAGAAAATACTCATTCTTCTTGATCCAGAAGAGAAGAAGTTGAAAGAAGTTGTCGGTGTGCAGATTCATGGGCAGATCCATGGACCTTGGTGGTGACTTTTGGCAAAGGACACAGCCTGGGTGGGGTGGGGGCTGCACAGGTGACAGTAAACCATAGCTTGATAGATGTTTGGTGAGTCTGCATGTGAGGAGGTGAGGCATCAGGTCAATATAGTTGAAGATTGAAAAGATTGGAGTGGCTGTTGGTCTCCGTCTAGTCTGGTCTGCTTCCCATCTTTGGTCCACTGTGGTCTCCTAAGAGGTGTTGGGCTGCTTGCAGGGTCTTCCTGTGATCTGCTATGACTATTGTCAGTCACCACCTGGCAGTCTAAACAAACAATGTCTTGATTTACACAGTCATCGTGACTTTTTTTTTTTTCTTTTGAGATGGAGTTTCACTCTTGTTGCCCAGGCTGGAGTGCAGTGGCGCAATCTCAGCTCCCCACAACCTCCGCCTCCCGGGTTCAAGCGATTCTCCTGCCTCAGCCTCTCAAGTAGCTGGGATTACAGGCATGCGCCACCATGCCAGGTTAATTTTTGTATTTTTAGTAGAGATGGGGTTTCATCATGTTGTCCAGGCTGGTCTTGAACTCCTGACTTCAAGTGATCCACCTGCCTCGGCCTCCCAAAATGCTGGGATTACAGGCATGAGCCACCACACCTGACCTGTTTTTTCCTTTTTTAAAAAAATCTTCTGTTATTCATCACGGCACTATCCATGATGTCCAGTTGGTAAGATTTCTTTTTCACGATCTATAAAATGGCTAAAATTGAGATTATTTGCATGAAGAGAGAAGGTGACTAGCAGAAATACCTCCTTTGATGTCTTGTGTTCATTGGAACTCAGTGTGAAAGTCCGTGCCTGGTCTAGCCTCCTCATTTACAGATGGAGGAATGGAAGGCTGGCATAACGCATTGTGACAGGCTTCCTGCCACAGCAGAAAAGTACTGAACTTATATAAGGGCGGGGACCTGCCTTCTGTTCTAGGCCTTGTCCTAATTAGTTGGGACCTTGAACAAATTGCTTTACCTCTCTGGGCTTCACCTTCCTAGTCTGAAGCCTCGTGTGCTGTCCAGGTCTGATTGTACATTCTTGTTGTCCTGGGTCACTTAACCAAGTTAGAGCTGGGGCTTAGGACTAAGCTCCTGTTGCTGCTCTTTGATTCCTCCCTCACCTGCCAATCCCCAACTGCCTGTCATCAAGTCCTGTAACCCGGAGTTTGTGTAGGGCGCTCTTTCCCTGGGAGACGCAGTAAAATGAACTGGATTACCCTTGTTGTATACTTTTCAGATATAAAAGAAACACTGCCTGTTTTCAACCATTCACATGGAAATTACTTTATAATTTAGGGGATGGGATTACCCAGATTATATTAGCTACATAACTAAAACCATATATCTCTTTTAAAACAATATGGAATTTTTCAAGCTGAGTCATTGTTGACCTAGGCTCTCAAACAGCAATGTTCTGAATAGCACTTGTATTCCTGGCATTAAGAAATGCAAACAAATAATTCATGTTCATCTTCCCGAAAGTTTCTTTCTATTTAAGTTTTGATCCAATGCTTTATCAGGCTTCATCTATGAAGAATTCTTGAAGATAACTTTTGGCATCTGTCAATCTAATTTTCATTTATTTGCTTCTCTGATATTGAGAAATGCCATTAAGTTGATGTATTAGCAGAGAACCAGATACTTTCAGCCATGAAGTGTCATTACAGGAAAGTAATATTTATTTTAGTTGAAAATAGCCAGACTTGCCTATCTCTCTCATTTTCCTTTATTGAAACAAACATTTTCTTTTTATGCACTTTGCAGCAGTTGTGACTGTTGTATTATAGATCTGTAGGTATTTTCTGCCCCTTTTGCTCTCCTAATATCTCTGCATTCTTACTTGGATGATGTCCTCATCCTGGCGACTGTAGTAAATTGGTAATTGAATTTGAACAACTGAGAGGCAACTTCCTATGATGTAAAGAATGTTGAAGAAACCTGGGTTCTAGCCCTAGCCCTGCCATTTACTAGCCATGTAACTAGCCAAATCATTTTCATTTCTCTGGACTACATTTCCTTCGTTTGAAAAATGAAGGGATTATACTAGTTAGTTCCCATTCTGCCTTATGTTGTGGCTAATAATAGATTGTCATCTCTCTGTAGATAAGACAGTAAACTCCTGAGGATGAGGAGCCTCTTACATTATCTTTGATTTCCCACCACACCTAGCAGAATACTTTGTACTTGGTAGGCCCCCATTGCATCTGTGTTGATAGAAGATAAAACAGGTGCCAGAGTCTTTTTTTTTTTTTTAGATGTTTGTACCAACTGTAATGGCCATTTGCAGACTTTAAGTGCTTAGAGGGTGTGCTGTCCTGGTCAGCTTTTTTTTTTTCTTTCTTTTTTTTTTTTTGAGACGGACTCTTGCTCTATCGCCCAGTCTGGAGTGCAGTGGCGAGATCTCGGCTCACTGCAACCTCTGCCTCCTGAATTCCAGCTATTCTCATGCCTCAACCTCCCAAGTGGCTGGGATTGCAGGCGCACGCCCACCATGCCCATCTAATTTTTATATTTTTAGTAGAGACGGGGTTTTGCCACGTTGGCCAGCCTGGTCTCGAACTCTTGACCTCAGGTGAGCCACCCGCCTTGGCCCCCCAAAGTGCTGGGATTACAGACGTGAGCCACTGCGCCTGGCCCTGGCCCAGGATACTTTAATCCACGTACTTGCTGTATTATAAATTTCTTGATCATGGTGACACAGTTAATAAGTAGTAAGGCAGTGTTAAGAATCCAGATCTGTCTGATTTCAAAATTTGTGATTATTTTATTAGGCTACGTTGCCTCTCTGGGCGTATAATAATTAGCATAGTTCATCACCTTAAGGAATTTATAGTCAGTTGTAAACAGTTAACTATATAGGGTGAAGGGAAGTAAATGTTGAATAGACTATTCTGATTGGTATCTGGCTCCTTGGGACATAATCCTGTATTAATAGTCTTGAAGACTTTCATATTCAGAGATTTGAGCACACAGTAGGTTCCGTATCACAGTATTTTGAAAAGAATCTACACCACAAGTACCAGCTTGCCTTTTTAGCCAGCATATTTGGAAAAGTTGAGCATTTTATTTCTGACCTGGATTCAAACACAGGTGTAACAAAACTGTAAGTAAACTAGTCTAACAGGAAGAAGGTAGAGATGTTTGATCATGTAATAACTCCTTAAATCTACATTTTTTTCAGCAAGTAGAAAAGTATTTGGGTAGCTACAAATTGAGATATTTCTTTAGGTAGCCAACTAAAAATATATGCACAGAATATATACAACTACAATTTGTAAATTTACAATTAAAAATACAAAAAAGAAACATACAGATAGAAATACATCTTTCCTCTTGAGTTATTTATGTGGAGCTCACTATGATACTTTTTTTTTTTTTCTGGTGACGTAGTCTTCCTCTGTCACTCAGGCTGGAGCGTAGTGGTGCTCACTTAGCTCACTGCAACCTTCACCTCCCAGGTTCAAGTGATTCTCCTGCTTCAGCCTCCCAAGTAGCTGGGATTACAGGCGCTCGCCACCATGCCTGGCTAGTTTTTTGTATTTTTAGTAGAGATGGGGTTTCACCATGTTGGCCAGGCTGGTCTTGAACTCCTGACCTCAGGTGATCCTTATGCTTCGGCCTCCCAAAGTGCTGGGATTACAGGCCTGAGCCTCTCCATAGGGCCATGATACTTTATTTAGTAACTTTTTGCATTTAAAAAAATGTTAGTCTAAAAGTATGCTGGTTAGTTATAGCTAATAGCCTCCTGAGGTGTATATATATAGTTGGCCAGGTGTGGTGGCTCACGCCTATAATCCCAGCACTTTGGGAGGCCAAGGTGGGCAGATCACCTAAACACCTAGCCCCCAGAGGTAAAGGCTGTAATGAGCCATGATCGTGCCACTCCAGTCCTGCCTGGGTGATGAAGTGAGACCTTGTCTCAAAAAAAAAAAAAAAAAATTATATATATGTATATGTGTGTGTGTGTATGTGTGTGTATATGTATTTGCATTGTGTGTTTGTGTATGTATATAGTTGCATTGTACTTTTTCCTCATTTTCATTTAAAAGAAAGGTCAAAACTGTGGCTTTATCTCTTGCAGCCTGCACTACTTAGGAATGAGACAAAGGAAAATGATTACCATTAATTGCCATGGGCAATTAAAAGAGTTCTT
>NW_016805944.1:86714-106673 GCF_001698545.2 Rhinopithecus bieti | reverse complement strand
CCACCTCGCCCGGCTAGTTTTTTGTATTTTTTAGTAGAGACGGGGTTTCACCATGTTAGCCAGGATGGTCTCGATCTCCTGACCTCATGATCCGCCCGCCTCGGCCTCCCAAAGTGCTGGGATTACAGGCTTGAGCCACCGCGCCCGGCCCACTGTGTACATTTTTTAATGCTGCCAACGTATAAGAAATTTCTTCCTCTGATTGGTCAGTCAATTGAGGAATGTAGATAAAACCTTTGATAAATGAGGAAAAAGAGAAGACTCCTGACTGCTGTGGAGTGGGTCTTGGCTGTTGGCATGTACCTAGTAGTAGCCACTCAATAACCACAAAGGCTTAAAAAATGGCAGCCTTAGCTAAAGTTGTTATGATTTGATGTTATTTATATACAAGGTGTATATATTTTCTTGTGTACAAATCCCCTTTTAAGTTTTTTTCTTAAAAAATTAAAGTATAATCTACATGTAGAAAAGTACATAAATCTTAAGTGTCCATTTCTGAATTTTTTGCATGTTGTACAAGCCCCTTTTTCATATGATGGGGCATGATTCCCTTTTCTACATAGTTCTTACTGAGCTGGAAATTATTTGAGAGTCTAGTCTATGTAAGGCACTTCAATTATTACTTTAATATACAAATGTGAACATGTAGGATGTTTCTAACTTTACCCATCTGGGCAGGGTCAAATACCTGATAAAGAATGAGATAACGGTGATTTCATTGCATAAATTATCACAAGTGTGAAAGCATTCTTTTAACAGATCTTTTCTACTCGTGTTGTAATTCCAGATTATTTTGGTCTCTGTTTGTGGAAATTAAAAGAAAAGAGATAGTCGTCAATGCTGATGAGAGTGAAATGGAACTGGTATTGAAATTACTATCAGGCCTGCAAACTAGTGTGAACTTTCAGGAAAGTAGTTTAGCAATGTTTTATTTGTTTGTTTTTTGAGATGGAGTCTTGCTGTGTCACCCAGGCTAGAGTGCAGTGGCATGATCTCGGCTCACTGCGAGCTCTGCCTCCTGCGTTCAAGCAATTCTCCTGCCTCAGCCTCCCCATTAACTGGGATTACAGGCGCGTGCCACCATGCCTGGCTAATTTTTGTACTTTTAGTAGAGATGGGGTTTTGCCATGTTGGCCAGGCTGGTCTTGAACTCCTGACCTCATGTGATCTACCTGCCTTGGCCTCCCAAAGTGCTGGGATTACAGGTGTGAGCCACTGCACTCGGCCTGTTTTTTTTTTTTGTTGTTGTTGTTGTTTGTTTTTTGTTTTTTTTTTTTTCAAAGAGAGAGTCTTGCTCTGTTGCTCAGGCTGGAGTGCAGTGGCGTAATCTTGGCTCACTGCAGCCTCCGTCTCCCGGGTTCAAGGGATTCTCTTGCCTTACCCTCCCAAGTAGCTGGGATTACAGGCACCCACCACCATGCCTAGCTAATTTTTGTAATATATTTATGTGTGTGTATATATATATTTGTTTTGTTGTTGTTGTTGTTGTTGTTGTTTTGAGTAGGTACGAGGTTTCACCACGTTGGCCAGGGTGTTCTCGAATTCCTGACCTCAGGTGATCTGCCCACCTCGGCCTCCCAGAGTGCTGGGATTACAGGCGTGAGCTACCGTGCCCGTCCAGCAATGTTTTAAGAAACATACAATCCTTGATCTACTTATAAGAATCTATAGAGGGCCGGGTGCAGTGGCTCATGCCTGTAATCCCAGCACTCGGGGAGGCCTAAGCGGGCGGATCTCTTGAGGTCAGGAGTTTGAGCCCAGCCTGGCCAACATGGTGAAACCCCATCTCTACTAAAAATACAAAAAATTAGCCAGGCATGGTGGCGGGTGCCTGTATCCCAGCTACTCGGGAGGTTGAGGCAGGAGAATCGCTTGAACCCAGAAGACAGAGGTTGCATTGAGTGGAGATTACGCCATTGCACTCCAGCGTGGGCGACAGAGTGAGACTCTGTCTCACAGAAAAAAAAAAAAAAAAAAAAAAAATCTATAGGGACTGAGAAATAGAGATGTGAATCAAGATTGTATACAAAAGAAATGTTAACTATATTAACTATATGGATGTTTATAAATTAAAAAAAAAAAATCTAAATGTTTTAACCTTAGGGGAATGGTTTGCTTTATGGAAAGGTTATGGAGTCATTAAAAAAGGATGTTTTTGAGAATACTTGATATGGGAAAGTGCACACAAAATAAAATTAAATGTGGGAAAAAATAGGATATAGAACTATAAACAGCATGAGTCCAGTTATTTTAAAATATATATGCGAAAAAGTGGAAGAAATATGCTGGAGTGTTATTAGTTAACTCTGTGTTGTAGGATTATGGGTGATTAAAACTTTTTTTTGAATTTTCCCAAGCTTTCCACAATGATTTTACGATTTCTGATTCAGGGAAAAAAAGATTAAACAAGTTTTTTTTTTTTTGTAGTGTGGTCGTCTTGTGTTTGGCTTTTCTTATAAATACATGAAGGAAAATTGAGCCAAAAGCAATAAATTAGCCATGGTAAGATCTGTTGGACTCTAGTATCTTTGAAGGTAAGATATTCACCCTTTCTTAGAGAATAATCAAATTAATTACTAATAATATTACCAAATAATAACAGTGACCTGTTTATTACGTACCAGAAGACTACGAAACATTATCTCATATTCTCCTCACAATAACCCTTTGGGGTAGGTGGTATTCTCACCTTCTAGATGAGGAACCGAGGTTCCAGAGAGGGGACTTGCCCAAGGCCACATGGCTAGTAGGTCCCCAAAGCAGACTGGCCCAGAGTCTCTGCTCCCTACTGCCTTTTCTGGCCAACTTTACAGTTTCCAGAATGCTTTTTTTACACACTTTCCAGAATGGTTTCGCCCAGTGTGATCTCAGCCCAGAGATGAAGATAATTCAAATCTACTCCATGGTAGATGGATAGAGCTGAACCCTTGGTTATCTTTAAACAAGGTTCTCTTCTAATCCCCGAAGTGTGCTTGTTTTAAGAGAAAGGAGCAGGGCCAGGCGCAGTGGCTCACGCCTGTAATCCCAGCACTTTGGGAGGCCAAGGTGGGCGGATCACAAGGTCAGGAGATTGAGACCATCCTCGATCAATAACACGATGAAACCCCCTCTCTACTAAAAGTATTTTCGTAAAAATATGAAAACATTGCCCGGGCGTGGTGGCAGGCACCTTTAGTCCCAGCTACTCGGGAGGCTGAGGCAGGAGAATGGCGTGAACCCGGGAGGCAGAGCTTGCAGTGAGCGGAGATCGCGCCACTGCACTCCAGCCTGGGTGACAGAGTGAGACTCTGTCTCAAAAAAAAGCAGGCTGGGCACAGTGGCTCACACCTGTAATCCTAGCACTTTGGGGGGCCGAGGTGGGCGGATCATTTGAGGAGTTCAAAACTGCCCTAGCCAACATGGTGAAACCCCATCTCTACTAAAAATACAAAAAAAATTTAGCCAGGCTTGGTGGCAGGCACCTGTAATCCTGCTACTTGAGAGGCTGAGGCAGGACAATTGTTTGAACCCAGGAGGTGGAGGTTGCAGTGAGCTGAGATTGTGCCACTGCACTCCAGCCTGGCTGACAGTGAGACTCCATCTCAAAAAACCAACAAAAACCCCCCACAAATTTACCTGTTTCTTTGGCTTTTAATTTTCTTGTGAAGATTCTCATGTTATGTTAAACTTATATTAAATATATTTGTATGTTTTTCCCTTGGTCATAAAAAGGAACAAAATAATGGCATTCACAGCAACCTGGATGGAGCTGGAGACCATCACTCTAAGTGAAGTAATTCAGAAATGGAAAATCAAAAAAAAAAAAAAAAAAAAAGCCATTCGTCGAAGTTGGGAATGGCTATAAAATTAGTTATGTGTTCCCTTTTATGCGCCAAAAACATTTTAATAAGATTTAAATTTAATATTTAAGCTTTTTTTTTTGAGACGGAGTTTTCCTCTTGTTGCCCAGGCTGGCGTGCAATGGCACAATCTTGGCTCCCTGCAACCTCCACCTCCCGGGTACACGTGATTCTCCGGCCTCAGCCTCCTGAGTAGCTGGGATTACAGGCATGCACCACCACACTGGGCTGATTTTGTATTTTTAGTAGAGACAGGGTTTTTCCATGTTGGTGAGGCTGGTCTCAAATTCCTGACCTCAGCCCGCTTCAGCCTCCCAAGTGCTGGGATTACAGGCGTGAGCCACCTTGCCCGGCTAAGCTAAGCTATTAAAATTTTTTTTCCCAAAGTCCTATTTTGAAGTCCTGTCTTTAATTAATTTCATTTAAATAATTTAGCAAAAGTGTTGAGCGGAAGAGGGAACTAGTTCTTTGTAGTTCAGAGGATAGAGGTAGAGATATGGGTATCCACAAGGTTTACAGTGCACAAAACATGCCTCCTCCTCTCTCGGAGAATTTATATGCCGTTTATAAAACAAAAGCAATTCTTCCCTTACAGGTAACACAAGGAACACCCTGTTTCTTTCGCAGAGTGTAAAAAATTTAGAAGGCCAGTGGCCTGATTATTTTTCCTTGATCTTATCTTAAAGAATTATGTATGACTAAGCATTTCAATGCAAGAATGCATTGACTAGGAAGACCGATTTCATCTTATTATGCAAAAGAACTTTTAAAGGAAGTGATCCAAGCTCATGTTTTATGTTTTGTCTTTTTTTTTTGAGTTGGAGTCTTGCTCTGTTGCCCAGGCTGGAGTGCAGTGACGTGATCTTTGGCTTACTGCAACCTCCGCCTCCTGGGTTCCAGCAATTCTCCTTCCTCAGCCTCCTGAGTAGCTGGGATTATAGGTGCACGCCACCACACCCAGCTAATTTTTGCATTTTTAGTAGAGATGGGGTTTCACCATGTTGGTCAGGCTGGTCTCAAACTCCTGACCTCTTGATCCGCCTGCCTGGGCCTCCCAAAGTGCTGGAATTCCAGGCATGCGCCACCGCGCCCGGTCTCGTTTTGTCTTAAATAAACAATAATTTTAAAGTTTACCCCATTTGGTTTTATTGTTGTTTTTATTTAACAAGACGTCTACACATACATCTATTAAATGTTTGTTTACTGATCATTCTTTCTGTTGTTGGGGAGAGTAACAGATCTTCAATTCAAGGAGGTTGGTGTTCAGGCATCAGGAAGAAATTGCAAAATAAAGCATTTTGGATGCTCTGTGAGATTTTTGTCTTTTGTTCCTCCATTTGTTCTGTGACATCACCTAGAACATGACCTGACAGGTCAGTAGGAGCTCAGTCTTCGCTGAATAAAGGTATGAGTTTCTGAATGAGAGAACCCTGGAATAGATGAAGTCTGTCGCCTTTCAGTCTTCAGATTCTTGGGATTCCTCAAGCCATGTAGAGGAAAGAAACTTATCTATTGTTAGTTTTCATTTGCATCTTACCAACTTTGTGACTTAGGACAAGTTCTCTTGTCTATAAAATGGGCTTAAATACCTGTTTTGCTTGCCACGGTCTTTTTATTTTTATTTTTTGAGAACTAAATGCCAAGAGTAAACGTAACACTGAAGTTGGTAACCTTTGATTTTGCTGGAAAAATGAAAGAGAGCAATTAGGTAATTAGAATGTTCAGATAAGTGAGCATGTGAGAGTGCTGCAAAGACAGCATGATGAAATTTTGGATCAGTGGAGCAGCACATGCTATTGATTTGTTATCTCTTGGTCTTTGTACAACTTGTAATTTGCCCCCAGGTAGCAGATAGTTTGAAGGTCTTATCAGAAAGTGTCTCATACACCTAAATGTTAACACCAGGTCATAGGCCAAATAGCAGTTGTCCACATTTGTTGAGGCCTCCGTTACTCTTTTTCTCATCATGACACATGGCTTAGGTTTGAGTCCCAGTCCCACCTCTTACCTGCTCTGCACCCTCCGACAAGGCCATTTAAACTCTTGGTACCTTAGGCACGTCATCTATTAAAAAGGAGAATATGGTAGTGTTTACTCATAGGGTAACTGTGCTAGTTAATATGCTTACTGTATGTCATTATTAGTGCTGCCCTACCTGGACCTGGCTTTTTTTTTTTTTTTTTAATTTTTTTTTTTTGAGACAGGGTCTCACCCATGCTCCATGGAGTACAGTGGCATTATCACACCTTACTGCAGCCTTACCTCACAGGCTCAATCATCTTGCTTCAGCCTCTGAGTAGCTGGGACAACAGATGTGTGCATGCCACCAAGCCCGGCTAATTTTTTTTAAATTTGTTGTTGTTTTCTTTTGAGATGGAGTCTCACTCTGTTGCCCAGACTGGAGTATAGTGGTGCAATCTCGGCTCACTGCAACCTCTGCCTCCCAGTTTAAGTGATTCTCCTGCCTCAGCCTCCCATGTAGCTGGGACTACAGGCACCCACCACCACACCTGGCTAATTTTTGTATTTTTGGTAGAGACGGGGTTTCACCATATTGGCCAGGCTGGTCTTGAACTCCTGACCATTGATTCTCCCGCCTCGGCCTCCCAAAGTGCTAGGATTACAGGGGTTAGCCTCCGTGCCCAGCCTAAATGTTTTAATTTTTCACAGAGACAGGGACTTGCTGTGTTGCCCAGGCTGGTCTTGAACTCTAGACTCAAGCCTCCCTTTTCAGCCTCCCAAAGTGCTGGGATTACAGGTGTGAGCAACCTGGCCGGACTTGGCTTTAAGAGAACAGCTAAAGAATATAGTGGTAGGAAAATAAATATAGGCATAACTCAGAGATAGTGTGGGATTAGGTCCAGACTACTGCAATAAAGCATATACGGCAATAAAGCCAGTCACGTATTTTTTGGTTTCCCAGTGCATATAAAAGTTATGTTTTAGTCGATCGCAGTGGCTCATGCCTGTAATCCCAGCACTTTGGGAGGCTGAAGTAAGTGGATCACCTGAGGTCAGGAGTTTGAGACCAGCCTGACTAACATGGAGGAACTCCATCTCTACTAAACATACAAAATTAGCCAGGCTTGGTGGCGTGCGCCTGTAATCCCAGCTACTGAGTGGGCTGAGGCGGGAGAATCACTTGAAACCAGGAGGCAGAGGTTGCGGTGAGCCGAGATCGTGCCATTGCACTCCAGCCTGGGCAACGAGCAAAACTCTGTCTCAAAAAAAAAAAAAAAGTTATGTTTTGGCCGGGTGTGGTGGGTCATGCGCGTAATCCCAGCACTTTGGGAGGCGGAGGTGAGTTGAGAACCTAAGGTCAGGAGTTCGAGACCAGCTTGGCCAAAGTGGTGAAACCCCGCCTCTACTAAAAATACAAAAATTAGCCAGGCATAGTGGTGGGCACCTGTAATCCCAGCTACTTGGGAGACTGAGGCAGGAGAATTGCTTGAACCTGGGGGGTGGAGGTTGCAGAAAGCCGTGATCATGCCATCGTACTCCAGCCTGGACAACGAGAGCAAGACTGTCTCAAAAAGTAATAATAAAAAAAATTAAGAAATAAAAGTTACCGGCCAGGCGCGGTGGCTCAAGCCTGTAATCCCAGCACTTTGCGAGGCTGAGACGGGGGGATCACGAGGTCAGGAGATCGAGACCATCCTGGCTCACATGCTGAAACCCCGTCTCTACTAAAAAAATACAAACTAGCCAGGCGAGGTGGCGGGTGCCTGTAGTCCCAGCTACTTGGGAGGCTGAGGCAGGAGAATGGCGTAAACCTGGGAGGTGGAGCTTGCAGTGAGCTGAGATCCGGCCACTGCGCTCCAGCCTGGGCGACAGAGCGAGACTCCGTCTCAACAACAACAACAAAAGTTATCTTTACACCATACTGTAGTCTAAGTGTGCAGTAGCATTATGTCTTTAAAAGGGTATATAAATTTTAAAATACCTTTTTAAAATTTTAAATATCAATTAATTTTTTTTTGTAGGAGGGGGACAGAGTTTCGCTCTTGTTGCCCAGGCTGGAGTTCAGTGGTGTCATCTCAGCTCACTGCAACCTCTGCCTCTCGGGTTCAGGCAATTCTCCTGCCTCAGCCTCCCAAGTAGCTGGGATTACAGGTGCCTGCCACCATGCCTGGCTAATTTTTTGAATAAAGATGGAGTTTCATCATGTTGGCCAAGCTGGTCTCGAATTCCTGACCCCAGGTGATCTACCCGCCTTGGCCTCGCAAAGTGCTGGGATTACAGGCATGAGCCACTGGTCCCGGCTTAAATTTTTTTATTTTTTATATATATTTTTTGAGACAGAGTCTTCTTGTTATCCAGGCTAGAGAGTGCAGTGGTGCTCACTGCAGCCTCCACTTCCCAGATTTAAGCAATTCTCTCAGCATCCTGAGTAGCTGGAACTACAAATGCAGACCACCGCACCTGGCTACATGTTTTGTATTTTTAGTAAAAATGCGGTTTCCGCACATTGACCAGGCTGGTCTCAACTCCTGGCCTCAAGTGATCCACCCATCTCGGCTTCCCAAAGTGCTAGGATTACAGGTTTGAGCCGTCGCACCTGACCTAATATTTATTTTATTTTTTTGAGACAGACTCTCGCTCTGTCACCCAGGCTAACGTGCAGTGGTGCAGTCTCGGCTCACTGCAACGTCTGCCTCTCGGGTTCAAGCAATTCTTGTGCCTCAGCCTCTGGAGTAGCTGGGTCTAGAGATGCGCACACCGCCATGCTTGACTAATTTTTGTATTTTTCGTAGACATAGGGTTTCGCCATGTTGGCCAGGGTGGTCTCAAACTCCTAGCCTCAAGTGATCTGCCCACCTCAGCTTCCCCAAGTGCTGGGTTGATAGGCAGGAGCCACGGTGCCCAGCTCCCCCAACTTCCTTTTTTGCTGTTGTTTTGTTGTTGTTGTTTTTGAGATGTCTCACTCTGTTGCCCAGCCTGGAGTGCAGTGGTGTGGTCACAGCTCACTGCAGCCTCAACCTCCTGGGCTCAAGTGATTCCTTGGCCTCAGCCTCCTGTAAAAATACGTTATTGCTTAAAAAATGCTAGTGATCATCTGAGCCTTTGGTGAGTCATAACCTTTTTGCTAGTGGAGGGTCCTGCCTTGATGCTGATGGCTTCTGACTCATCAGGGTGGTGGTTACTGAAGGTTGGGCTGGCTGTGGCAGTTTGTTAAAATAAGGCAACAGTGAAGTTTGCCACATTCATTGAGTCTTCCTTTCATGAAAGATTTCTTTGATAGCATTTTATCCACAATAGAAATTCTTTCAGAATTAGAGTCAATCTTCTGAAACCCTGCTGCTACTTTATCAGCTAAGCTATGTAATGCTCTGAATCCTTGGTGTCATTTCTACAGTGTTCACAGCATCCTTACCAGGAGTAGATTCCATCTTAAAAAATTGCCGGGCGGGCCAGGCATGGTGGTTCATGCCAGTAATCCCAGCTCTTGGAAGACCGAGGTGACCTCATCTGAGGTCAGGGGTTGAAGACCAGCCTGGCCAACATGGAGAAACCCTGTCTCTACTAAAAATACAAAAATGGTCAGGTGCAGTGGCTCACACCTGTAATCCCAGCACTTTGGGAGGCCAAGACAGGCTGATCATGAGTTAAGGAGATAGAGACCTTCCTGGCTAACATGGTGAAACCCTGTCTCTACTAAAAATACAAAAATTAGCCAGGTGTGGTGGCACGTACCTGTAATCCCAGGTACTCAGGAGGCTGAGGCAGAAGAATCAATTGAACCCGGGAGGAAGAGGTTGCAGTAAGCCGAGATCATGTCACTGCACTCCAGCCAGGACAACAGAGTGAGACTCCATCTCAAAATAAATACATAAATAAAAATACAAAAATTAGCCATGCATGGTGGTGAGCACCTGTAGTCCCAGCGACTCAGGCGGCTGAGGCAGGAGAATCGCTTGAACCTAGGAGGCGGAGGTTGCAATGAGCTGAGATTACACTATTGCACTCCAGCCTGGGTGGCCGAACTAGACTCTGTCTCAAAAATAATAATAGTAATAATAATAGCTGGGCACAGTGGCCAACCCCCAGCACTTTGGGAGGCCGAGGCGGACGGATCACTTGATGCCAGGAGTTAGGGACCAGCCTGACCAACATGGTAAAACTCCATCTCTACTAATACGCAAATTAGCCAGCACGGTGGTATATGCCTGTAATCCCAGCTACTTGGGAGGCTGAGGCATGAGAATTGCTTGAAACCTGGAGGCGGAGGTTGCAGTGAGCTGAGATTGTGCCACTTCACTCCAGCCTGGGCGATGGGGCAAGACACTGTCTCAAAAAAAAAAAAAAATTCACTTTCTTTGCTCACCAATAAGAAGCAATTCCTGGCTGGGCGTGTGGCTCATGCCTGTAATCCCAGCGCTTTGGGAGGCTGAGGTGGGCGGGTCACCTGAGGTCAGGAGTTTGAGACCAGCATGGCCAACATGGAGAAACCCCCTGTCTACTAAAAATACAAAATTAGCCAAGCATGGTGGTGCATGCCTGTAATCCCAGCTACTTGGGAGGCTGAAGCAGGAGAATCACTTGAACCCAGGAGGCAGAAGTTGTAGTGAACTGAGGTCACGCCATTGTACTCCAACCTGGGCAACAAGAGTGAAACTCCATCTCAAAAAAAAGTAATTCCTACTCTGTTCAGGTTTTATTATGAGATTGCAACAATTCTGTCACATCTTCAAACTCCATTTCTAATTGTAGTTCACTTTTTTTTTTTTTTTCTTTTTGAGATGGAGTCTCGCTCTGTCACCCAGGCTGGAGTGCAGTGGCCGGATCTCCGCTCACTACAAGCTCCGCCTCCCGGGTTCACACCATTCTGCCTCAGCCTCCCGAGTAGCTGGGACTACAGGCGCCCGCCACCTCGCCCGGCTAGTTTTTTTTGTATTTTTAGTAGAGACGGGGTTTCACCGTGTTAGCCAGGATAGTCTCAATCTCCTGACCTCGTGATCTGTCCGTCTCTGCCTCCCAAAGTGCTGGGATTACAGGCTTGAGCCACCGCGCCCGGCCATTGTAGTTCACTTTCTACCACATCTGTGGTGACTTCATTCAATGAAGTCTTGAACTTCTCAAAGCCGTCGGTGAGGGTTAGAATCAACTTCTTCCAAATACCTGTTCATGTTGATATTGTGACCTCTCTCTCTCATGACTCGTGAATCTTCTTTTTCTTTTTATTTTTTTTAAGAGATGAGGTCTTGCTCTGTCACCCAGGGTGGAATGCAGTGGTGTGATCATAGCTTACTGCAACTTTGAACTTCTGGGCTCGAGGGATCCTGTCTCAGCCTACCGAGTACCTGAGACTACAGGCATATGCTGCCATGCTGGACTAATTTTTTTTTTTTTTTTTTTTTTTTTTAAGATGGGGGCTTGCTACATTGCCTGGGTTGGTCTTGAACTCCTGGCCTGAAGGGATCCTCCTGCCTCAGCCTCTCAAATGGATGTTCCTTTTTTTTTTTTGAGATGGAGTCTCACTCTGTCACTTGGGCTGGAGTGCAGTGGCGCAATCTCAGCTCACCACAGTCTCCACCTCCCGGGTTCAAGCAGTTCTCTGGCCTCAGCCTCCCGAGTAGCTGGGATTACAGGTGCATGCCACCATGCCCGGCTAATTTTTGTATTTCGAGTGAAGGTGGGGTTTCACCATGTTGGCCAGGGCTGGTCTTGAACTCCTGACCTCGTGATCCACCCACCCTGGCCTCCCAAAGTGCTGGGATTACAGGCATGAGCCACCGTGCCTGGCTTAAGTGAATGTTTTTGATGGGATCATGGGATCTAGAATGGTGAATCCTTTTCAGAAGGTGGACTTTACCCAGATCCATCAAAGGAATCACTATGGCAGTGTTGCCTTACGAAATATGTTTCTTAGGTAATAAGACTTGAAAGTCTGAATTACTCCTGGATCCATGGGCTGCAGAAAGGATGTTGTGTTAGCAGGCAGGAAAACAACATTAATCTTGTACATCTCCATCAGAGCTTTTGGATGACTGGGTGCCTTGTCAATGAGCAGTAGTATTTTGAGAAGAATCTTTTTTTGCAAGCAGTAGGTCTCAATGGTGGGCTTAAAATATTCAGTAAACTATGCTGTAAACAGATGTACTGTCATCCCAGCTTCATTCCATTTATAGAGCACAGGTAGAGTACAGTTAGCATGATTCCTAAGGCCTGTAGGATTTTCTGAATAGTAAATGAGCATTGACCTCAATTTAAAAAGTTACTAGCTACATTTGTCCCTAACAAGGGTCAGCCTGTCCTTTGAAGCTTTGAAGCCAGCCATTGACTTCTCTCTAGCTCTGGAAGTCCTAGATGGCATCTTTTTCCAACATAAGGCTGTTTTGTCTACAGTAGCCACCTTCATCAAGGTGAGCTAGGTCTTTAGATGACTTGCTGCAGCTTCTCTATCAGCACTTGCTGCTTCATCTTGCACATTTATGTTATGGAGGTGGCTACTTTCCTTAAACCTTGTTAACCAGTCTGCCAGCTTCCAACTTCTCTTCTGCAGCTTCCTCACCTCTCAACCCTATTGGATTGAAGAGAGTTAGGACCTTGCTCTGGATTAGGTTTTGGTTTAAGGGAATGTTGTAGCTGGTTTGATCTTCTGTCTAGACCACTCAAACAAACTTCATTTTTCTTTCCTGTTTTTTTTTTTAATTTTTTTTTTTTGAGACAAGGTTTCACTCTGTCACCCAGGCTGGAATGCAGTGGCATTATTATGGCTCACTGCAGCCTCAACCTCCCAGCCTCAAGCAGTCCTCCCACCTCAACCCCGCAGGTTGCTGGGATTGCAGGCATGTGCCACCATCCCTGGCTAATTTTTATTTTATTTTTTGTACAGATAGTATCGGCCTATGTTGACCACACTGGTCTTGAATTCCTGGCCTCAAGCAGTTGTCCCGCCTTGGCCTCCCAAAGCACTAGGTTTACAGGCATGAGCCACTACACCCTGTCAAACTTTCTCCATATCAGCAATAGGCTGTTTCACTTTATTTTATTTATTTATTCATTCATTTATTTATTTATTTATTTTTTGAGACGGAGTCTCGCTCTGCCGCCCAGGCTGGAGTGCTGTGGCCAGATCTCAGCTCACTGCAAGCTCCGCCTCCCGGGTTCATGCCATTCTCCTGCCTCAGCCTCCCGAGTAGCTGGGACTACAGGCGCCTGCCACCTCGCCCGGCTAATTTTTTTGTATTTTTAGTGGAGACGGGGTTTCACCGTGTTAGCCAGGATGGTCTTGATCTCCTGACCTCGTGATCCGCCCGTCTCGGCCTCCCAAAGTGCTGGGATTACAGGCTTGAGCCACCGCGCCCGGCCTTATTTATTTATTTTTAAATTTTACTTTAAGTTCTGGGATACATCTGCAGAATGTGCCGATTTGTTACATAGGTATACATGTGCCACGGTGGTTTGCTGCACCTATCAACCTGTCATCTAGGTTTTAAGCCCCACGTTCATTAGGTATTTGTCCTAATGCTTTCCCTTTCCTTGCTCCCCACCTCCCGACAGGCCTGCTGTTCCCCTCCCTGTGTCCATGTGTTCTCATTGTTCAACTCCCACTTATGAGTGAGAACATGCAGTGTTTGGTTTTCTGTTGCTGTGTTAGTTTGCTGAGAATGATGGCTTCCAGCTCCATCCATGTCCCTGCAAAGGACATGAACTCATTGTTTTTTATGGCTGCAGGCTGTTTCACTTTCTTATTACTCATGTGTTCACTAGAGTAGCACTTTTAATTTCTTTCAAGAACTTTTCCTTTGCATTGACAACATGGCTGTTTGGTACCAGAGGCCCAGCTTTCAGCCCCTCTTGGCTTTTGACATGTCTTTCTCACTAGGCTCAATCATTTCTAGCTTTTGATTGAAAGCGAGGGACATGTGACTCCTCCTTTCACTTGAGCACTTAGAGGCCATTGTGGGATTATAAATTGGCCTAATTTCTTTTTTTTTTTTAAAGAGTCTCGCTCTGTTGCCCAGGCTGGAGTACAGTGGCACGGTCTCGGCTCACTGCAACCTCTGCCTCCCAGGTTCAAGTGATCTTCCTGCCTTAGCGCCACTAGTAGCTGGGATTACAGGCATGCGCCACCATGCCCAGGTAATTTTTGTATTTTTCATTTAGTAGAGACAGAGTTTCACCATGTTGGCCAGGCTGGTCTTGAACTCCTGACCTCAGGTGATCCACCCGCCCTTGGCCTCCCAAAGTGCTGGGATTATAGGCATGAGCCACCATGCCCGGGCAATTGGCCTGATTTCAACATCCTTGTGTCTCAGAGAACAGAGACAGAGATGAGGAGCAGTTAGAACACATGCAATATTTTTTCAACTTGCCGTCTTATACGTCTTATATTGGTGCAGTTTATGGTGCCCCAAATCAATTGCAATATTAACAGCAAACATCACTGCTCACAGATGACCATAACAGAATAATAATGGAAAAGTTTGAAATATTGCAAGAATTACCAAAATGTGACATCGAGACAGGAAGTGAGCATATGCTATTGGAAAAATGGTGCTGATAGACTTGCTCAAGGCAGGGTTGCCAATGACCTTCAATTAAAAACACACACACACACACACACACACACATAGTATCTGAAGCGCAGTAAAAGGAATGGCAATAAAACGTCTTATGCCGGTCAGATGTGGTGGCTAGCATTTTGGGAGGCCATGGTGGGTGGATTGCCTAAGCTCAGGAGTTCGAGACCAGCCTATGCAATATGGTGAAACCCCATCTCTACTAAAATACAAAAAATTAGGCATGGTGGCGCATGCCTGTAATCTTACCTATTTGGGAGGCTGAGGCGGGAAAATCTCTTAAACCTGAGAGACACAGGTTGCAGTGAGCTGAGATTGCACCAGTGCGCTCCAGCCGGGGTGACAGAGTGAGACTCCATCTCAAAAAAACATAGTATGCCTATACGAGTTTACTGGTTTCGTTTTGCCAAGGAGAGCATTTAAAAAAGAAAAATTACTCCCACCATTATTTCATAAAAAGTAGGATCTAGGCTGGATATGGTAGCTCACACCTGTAATCCCAACACTTTTGAAAGCCGAGTCAGGAGGATTGCTTGAGCCCAGGAGTTGGAGGCTGCAGTAAGCAATGATTGTGCCAATTACACTCCAGCCTGGGCAACAACAACAGAAAAGGATCTAACTTCAGAATAAAAGATATCCCTTCCCGAGGAAACTAGCTGCCTTATAGGGACATATGTAGGTATATGCTTATAATTCTCATTTTAAAGATAGGCTGAGGAAAACTGCCACAGGCATTTATTCTGTTATGGTCATCTGTGAGCAGTGATTTTTGCTGTTAATATTACAATTGATTTGGGGCACCATAAACTGCACCAATATAAGATGGCGAGTTGAAAAAATGTTGTATGTGTTCCAGCTGCTCTTCATCTCTGCCACAGGCCAGCTATTTGACTTTTTGTGGCCTTAGTTTTCTCATCTATAAAATAATGATAATATCCTTTTTTTTTTTTTTTCTTTTGAGATAGGGTCTCTTGCCCAGACTGGAGTGCAGTGGCATGCTCACAGCTCACTGCAGTCTCAACCTCCTGGGCTCAAATGATCCATCTCAGTGTTGCTTGTAGCTAGGACTACAGGCACGTGCCACCATGTCTGGCTAACTTTTGTATTTTTTTGTAGAGATGGAGTTTTGCCATGTTGCCCCAGCTGGTCTTGAACTCCTGGGCTCAAGCAGTCCCCCTGCCTAGGCCTCCCAAAGTACTAAGATTACAGGTTTAAGGGCTAGAGTGCAGTGGCATGATCATGGCTTGCTACAGCCTCGACTTTCTGGGCTCACATGATCCTCCTGCCTCAGCTGGGACTACAAGTATGCACCCACCGTGCCTGGCTACTTTTTAAAATTTTTAGTAGAGATGAGATCTTGCTATGTTTCCCAGGCTGCTCTCAAACTCCTGGTCTCAAGTGATCCTCCTGCCTTGACCTCCCAACGTGTTGGGATTATAGGCTTGAGCCACTGTGCCTACCCCAGGGTTCTATATCTAAATCCTAAAGCTTACAGAAGTTATTTCAGTTGTCCTCATGGCTTTGGACATTATCAGTAATAATTCACAGGACATGATTGGAAGATGTTTCAGCTTAGGTTGGATTGGACTTTTCTAAAGCGCCTCTTCTTATAGTCAACACAACATCTCATTCCCCTGTGAGCTCACCCTTAGGGAAATCATTTTACTTTTGGACAAGTGAGACTAGATCCTCAGAGATAGTTTGTGACTCTTGCAATAATAATAGCAAATATTTCCTTAATCTTTTCTATATGCCAGTCACTGTTTTATGTAGTTTACGTGTATTAACTCAGGGAATCCACATAATGATCCAATTAAGTAGGTACTATCCTTGTTGTACCCATTACTCAGAATAGGAAACTAAGGCCATATATGCTAGGTGAGGTAAACGAAGGATTCAGATGAAGCAAAATAATAAACTACCCCCACTTAGAAAGTACTAGTCTGGGTTTGTGTGCTCTCTCTTCTCCTCACCTCCCTCCTCTCTCTCTGGCCCTACTTGTTTTTATTAATGTGGGGTTAATGCCTGTGATTTCACATACTAACCTTGATCATTGGGAAATGTTTCTCTCACTGGAAGGTATTTGGATGGGCATAGTACATTCTTTGGTTTGTCCTCTTGATCTCTAGTTTAGCTTACTTGTTAAAGATTTCCAGAATGATCTAGCAGTTATTTCCAGTTCCATTTTCCCCTCCACCTTTTTAGTGAGGTCCTAGTTGGATTTTTTTAATCTTAAGTTTTTTAATTTTTACCTTTTTAGAGATGAGTTGTCGCTATGTTGCCCAGGCTGCGCTCTAACTCCCAGGCTCAAGCAATCCTCCCACCTCAGGCTCCTGAGTTACTGCTGAGGTGGCTACTGCACCCAGCTGTAAATAGATTTTTATAATGTGATTTTTTCATTTTAGGGTATTTTTATCTAAGCTTATCTTAAAGTTCAATCAAAGCCTGTCACCCATTTCATTTCTCTAATGCCTCCTTCTGACTTCGGGGAAGAGCCTTGGAGATTGGGTATTGCATGATGCTGCAGGGAGGCCAGTGGTGTATGTTGTTGTCCTCCATCCTGGAGTGCTTGCCTTAATGCTGCTCATTTCAAATGCCTCCTCTCTGTTTCCAAGGTCTTCTTTTACATCAGCCTTGTCTAATATAACTTTCTGCGTTGTTCATTATGGTAACCACCAGTCACGTGTTGCTACTTGAAATGTAGCTAGTGGGGCCGAGAAACTAAATTTAAAATTTTTATTTAATTATTTATTAGTTTAACTTTATTTTATTTATTTATTTATTTTTTGAGACGGAGTCTCACTCTGTCGCCCAGGCTGGAGTGCAGTGGCCGGATCTCAGCTCACTGCAAGCTCCGCCTCCCGGGTTTACGCCATTCTCCTGCCTCAGCCTCCCGAGTAGCTGGGACTACAGGCACCCGCCATCTCGCCCGGCTAGTTTTTTGTATTTTTTAGTAGAGACAGGGTTTCACCATGTTCGCCAGGATAGTCTCAATCTCCTGACCTCGTGATCCGCCTGTCTCGGCCTCCCAAAGTGCTGGGATTACAGGCTTGAGCCACCGCCCCCGGCCTAGTTTAACTTTAAATGGCCGAAGCAGTGCAGATATAAACTATGCTCCCTAAGGGAGGTTATTTTTTTTTTCTTTTCTTTTTTTCCTACTTCTGACTCTGACATAGGGCTGTGCTCTTTATGTATTTGTTGAATGCTTTCACTAGCTGAAATACAAGGAAAGTTAAAGTATTCCTTAAAGTCTTCCTCCCAGGGGTAACCATTGTTAGTAGTTGTATTTTTTAATTGTAGAATAAATTGCCAGTTTGTATTAGCATTACAGTGATTTCTGCACAGGATTCACCCTTGATTCTAGAAATCGGGCTTTACTCAAGGTTGTTGTAGATTTGGGAGTTTTAGGAGAATGGAGGAGGCTTAGAACGTAGGTTATAAATGTAACAGAAAGAAGTATGACTAATACTGGTAAAGTGTCTTTATAATGATTGTTGCGATATGATTGAATTTCTATCCTAATGCTTAAGAATCCTTGGTGAAAATGTGGGAAAGGGGATGAATCACTGTTTTCTTTTTTCCCAAATCCCGGATGATTTTGCTAGAATTTTAAGGATGGATTGAGCATTCAGGTGATTTTGTCTTGACTTTTTCTGGGGGTGGTTGGGATCTTTAAAGAGAGAGAGATTAAAGAGGATTTACTATTAGCAAAACTGAAAAAGCAGAAACATGTCTGCTTGGTACCTTCTATTGTGGTACTGAAAGGATATATTTACCTTCTCAGTGAGTTGGGGAAGTTGGGGGATGGGCAAGCATACATGGAAACTGATGAAAATGATAAAAGCGTGGTGCTCTGAAGTAAAGAAAGGAATTTTTAAAAACCTCTGAATTTAAGTGGAATGTGGGATCTTGGATTGGATCCTGGTACAGAAAAGGCAATAAATGGAAAAACTGGTAAAATCTGAAAGTCTGTAGTTTAGTTTCTTGTGCTAATTTCTTAGTTTTGACAAATACATCATGGTTATGTGAACATTAGGGGAAGCTGGGTGAAGGGTATGTGAGGACTCTGTAACATCTGCAACTTTTCTGTATATCTAAAATTATTCCAAAGTAAGAAGTTAAAATAGAAGCTGTGACTAGCAAGAGCTTCCAAGGGCTGTGGCTTCACCAAGGGAGCATGTTTATAAGTAGGGCTTTTCTCTAAGGGCCTCTAGAAGTTCTGCCTATGTGCCTACTTCCCTCCTTCAACTCAGTGCTCTAACCATGTGGAATGACTAGCTCTCCCCAAAATCCATGCTTCTGGGCTATTTCATACATCAGGGGTATTCTCCTGCTAGCCCCTGCCCGACTGAACCAAAAGCAAAATACGTAAAGATCACCTAAAAAACAAAAACTGTAGCTTGACTAGTTCCTTTTTATTCTTTAGGTCTCTGACTTAGATTTTTTTTTTTTTCAGGAAGCCTTCCCTGACCCACAGAAGTCAGCCCCTTGCCTGAGTTTGCCTGCTGAGTGGACCCCCATTGTGGTGGTACTTAGTATTTTGCCTTCTTTTTTTTCTTTTTTTTTTTTTGAGACAGAGTCTCATTCTGTCACCCAGGCTGGAGTGCAGTGGTGCCATCTCGGCTCACTGCAAGCTCCGCCTCCTGGGTTCACACCATTCTCCTGCCTCAGCCTCCTGAGTAGCTGGGACTGCAGGCACCCACTACCACAGCTGGCTAAATTTTTTGTATTTTTAGTAGAGACGGTTTCACCGTGTTAGCCAGGATGGTCTTGATATCCTGACCTTGTGATCCGCCCGCCTCGGCCTCCCAAAGTGCTGGGATTACAGTTGTGAGCCACCGCGCCTGGCCTAGTACTTGCCTTCTAATTGTCTGTTTTCTTGACTCTATCTCCACCAATATCTTAAGTTCCTTGAAGGCAGGGGCTATGCTTTTCATCATTGTAGCTCTAAACATATAACCCAGGAAACTAGGCATTGGTGTTGTTCAGGAAATCTTTATTGAAAAATATCTCGGAGAGGCCGAGGTGGGAAGATTGCTTGAGGCCAGGAGTTCAAGATCAACTTGGGCAACATAATGAGACTCCATCTCTAGAAAATTTAAAAGATTATCTGGGCATGGTGGCACACACCTGTAGTTGCAGCTACTTAGGAGGTGGAGGTGGGAGGATCGACTGAGCATGGAAGGTCGAAGCTGCAGTGAGCTATGATTGTGCCATTTCACTCCAGTCTGGGCGATAGAGCAAGATTCTGTCTCCAATCAATCAATTATATATATATATATAGATAGATAGATTTCTTTTTTTTTTTTTTTTTTGAGACGGAGTCTCACTCTGTTGTTGGAGCTGGAGTGCAGTGGCCGGATCTCAGCTCACTGCAAGCTCCGCCTCCCGGGTTTACGCCATTCTCCTGCCTCAGCCTCCCGAGTAACTGGGACTACAGGCGCCCGCCACCTCGCCCGGCTAGTTTTTTGTATTTTTTAGTAGAGACGGGGTTTCACAGTGTTAGCCAGGATGGTCTCGATCTCCTGACCTCGTGATCCGCCCGTCTCGGCCTCCCAAAGTGCTGGAATTACAGGCTTGAGCCACCGCGCCCG
>NW_016805944.1:81998-85099 GCF_001698545.2 Rhinopithecus bieti | reverse complement strand
CTCCAGTCCGGGTGACAGAGCCAGACTCCGCCTCAAAAAAAAAATAAATAAAATAAAAAAAAATAAATAAATAAAATATGCACCTCCCTAGGTGGAATACATAGCACTATCAGACATGGCTCCTGCTTTTGAATTGCTTACTTTCTAGTAGGGGAAAATAGAATATCCTCACCCCATTGTGTGGCTTAACCACATGAATCAGGAAACGAGTAGAGGCCATTGTGGTAGGTGGTGAAACATTACAAGTACTAAAGCCATTGCTTCAGCTTCCTTTAACAGTGTGACCGCTGAAAAACTAAATGGTTAGTGTTTTGGGTTGCCTCTAGTGAGACATGGCTAGAGGTGCAGATTCTAAGCAAAGGTTATAGGAACTTGAAGTTCTGTAGTCCCTTAAGGGGTTGGGTCAGGGGTGTCTGTGATGCTTTCAGAGTGAGTATGTGCTGAATTTTTGGTTCTGTTTATTTTCTGCAGAGAGAGAATTCGTAGATTTCATCAAATTCTCAAAGGAATCCATGACCCAAAAAAGACTAGAACCACTGGCTTAGAGTAACACTGAGCCCCATGGCCTCATTTTGTCTCCGTTTTACTTTGCTGTTTTAGATTGAGACCTGCCTTTTATTTTTCCCTGATACTTATTTGGAGGGGTCCTTGGTGCAAAGAATTCTCTTGTTGAACATCTAAGGGAGGAGTATGTAAGCTTTCTTTTTTGGAAGCTTGGTATTATGGCTCTTAAATCTTCATCTCTTCTGTCATTGTTTAGTAAAAATGTCTTTATATTTGAAATAATAATTACTGTATTTCTAGATGCAAGTATTCATTCATTTGTCACATATTTGTATGCTGAGGCCCATGCTGGGCAGTGGTCATAGAGATGAAATTACTGGATCCTGGCCCTTAGAGGCTTTTAGTGATACACACGTAAGTGCTCAGAAATTGTAGCTGTTAGTCTTATGGGAACAGCTATCATATAGTGTCATGGCCAAAGTCATGGAGGATATACAGGGTAGAATAGGAACACAGGAGAGGTTATTTAGACTATGTTTCACTGAAATTTCACTGTTGATTTATCTCATTACCTCATTGATGTGTTGCAAACCTTTGCATGAGAGGGTGTAACAGATCAGGTGTTTGGGGCTTTTGGCAACCTGGAGAGGTACATTTGGAAACACGACAGTGACTGAGGCTGTAGCTGTGACACATGTATTCAAATGGAACTCACTTAAAAACTACTGACTCTATTCCTCTACTTTTCTGTCGACAACAGTATATGGTTCTCTTTGCCCTTAGTGACTCAGGAGGTATTTATTGGATGCCCAGAGGATGTGTAATACTGAACTGGACCCTTGGACTGGACTGTTTACTTACTAGAAGAGCAGATGGAAATGATTGGGTTGTGGCTCTTTGGCAATATTCTTTGCTGTCTCCCAGTAATCAGTATGGTAATAAGGTTCCCTCTGGTGGGAGGTAGGATAGTTGGGCTTTGGAATTCAAAATACCAGAGTTCCAAGCCCAGCTCTGCCACTTTCCATCTGGGTAGCCTTGGCCGGGTCAGTTGATACCTCTAAGCCTTGGTTTTCTGATACACAAAATGGTGATATAACTATTTATATATATTTATATATTACCTGCCCTCCGGGACTTCTGCCACATAGTAGAGCCCAATAAATGGAAGCTGTATTGTTACTAGCAGGTGAGGATTATAAACCGTGGAGGAATTCCCTCATTTTATTTATTCACTAAGGATAATTATTACATTGTGCAGAAGAAGGAGTATTCTTCTTATGTAAATGAGGGAGTTGGGTATTCCTAGTTAGAAACAGGCTCAATCTCTCATTTTTGGCCACTTTTCTTAGGCTTTTTGCTAGGGCAAGGTTTTTTTGTTTTGTTTTGTTTTGCTTTAGATGGAGTTTCTCTCTGTCACCAGGCTGGAGTGCAGTGGTGCAGTGGTGCGATCTCAGCGACCTCCTGGGTTCAAGCAATTCTCCTTCCTCAGCCTCCCAAGTAGCTGGGACTACAGGCTAGCACTGCCACACCCAGCTAATTTTTGTATTTTTAGTAGAGATGGGGTTTCACCATGTTGGCCAGGCTGGTCTCAACCTCTTGACCTCGTGATCTGCCTGCCTTAGCCTCTCAAAGTGCTGGGATTACAGGCATGAGCCACCGTGCCTGGCCAGGGCAAAGGTTCCTAATCCAGGGTTCCTGAATTTTTTGTATAAGTGCATTCTATTTTCTGGGAGAAAGTGTTCAAGTTTTTATCAGATTGTCAAAGGGATTCTTAACTGCCAAAAGATTAAGAATTGGTTAATTGGCCAGGCGCGGTGGCTCACGCCTTAATCCCAGCACTTTGGGAGGCCGAGGCAGGCAGATTGCTTGAGCTCAGGAGTTCGACACCAGCCTGGGCAACGTGATGAAATCCTGTCTCTACCAAAAATACGAAAATTAGCCAGGTGTTGGCTGGGCACAGTGACTCACACCTGTAATCCCAGCACTTCGGGAGGCCGAGCCAGGCAGATCACTTAGGTCAGGAGTTCAAGACCAGCCTGGCCAACATAGTGAAACCCTGTCTCTACTTAAAAAAAACAAAAAAGAAAGAAAAATTAGCCAGGCATGGTGGCGCACCTGTAATCCAAGCTACTTGGGAGACAGGCAGGAGAATCACTTGAACCCTGGAGGCAAAGGTTGCAGTGAGCTGAGATCACACCACTGCACTCTAGCCTAGGTGACAGAGTGAGACTTTGTCTCAAAAAAAAAAAAAAAAAGCCATGTGTGCTGGTACACACCTATAGTCCTAGCTACTTGGGAGGTTGATGTGGGAGGATCGCTGGAGGGAAGTCTAGGCTGTAGTGAGCCGTGATCGTGCCATTGTACTCCAGCCTGGGTAACAGAGTGAAACCCTGTCTCAAAAAAAAAAAAAATGGTTAATTGACCTGTTGTGTGGGTATGCAGCCAAAGTTGGTACCTTTGATTCGGAAATTGTCCATTATAATAAGATATTACTGAGAGTACTTTTCCAAATTATAAAGTATGTAATGAAGATATAGGGAGAATATTCAGAAGTTTTTGTTGGCTGCTTTTTTTTTTTTTTTTTTTTTTTTTTTTTT
>NW_016805944.1:74183-79337 GCF_001698545.2 Rhinopithecus bieti | reverse complement strand
TTTTTTTTTTTTTTTTTTTTTTTGCCAGGAGGAGGTGGGACACATATAAAGGAAAGTGGTATCAGGAGGAAGTAAGAAACCACCTAAATAATTGTTAGCATCTTGTCCTCATAGTTCTTTCCATAGGATGATTCCAAGTTGGGGCTTCTCTGCAGTGCACCTTGCAATCAGGCCGGAACACTTGCTTTTTCCTGAACACTGTGTTCAGGCTTTGTCTGTTTGTGAGGTTCCTCTGCCTAGAGTGTCTCTTCTCCCAACATTTGTAAGTCCAGTTCTCCGTGCATCAGAGCTTCCTGGTGTTGCCTTTTAGAGTTCTCATCGGCTTATAACTCCCTCGAGAGCACTGATTCTCATCTTCAGATCCTCCACAGTCATGGTCCTTTGCACATGGTAGGTGCTAAATAAAGGGTTGTAGAACTAAATGAAGAGTGATATATATGAAGGAAACAAATACCTGTGTAAGGGAGAAGGATATAAGTTAAAATTATCAGATGCCAGTGAATTCTGGGGGGGGAGCTCGGGAAACCCTTAGAGTTTCAGTGACAACCTGAGTAGGGGGAAGAGCCTGCCCTGAATTAGGAAGCAGGAGTGTGGGGAACAGATAGCCAGCCATAAGGTCTTGGCCAGGTCATACCACTTCTGAACTGGAGTTAACACCTTCAAAAACTGTTCGGGTTGGACTTTTTGAACATATAATAGAGGTGATGTTGATGAGCATCTACCGTATATCAGGTACTACTCTAGGTCCTGGGAATATAGTGGGTAGCCACGAGACAAGACCCCGTCTTCTTTTCTAGTGGGAAGCATTGGGTGGGAAGTTAGTCCTTTCTAGCCTTAAAATGCAGTGATTCTGTCATCTGAAGAATGGGCACCAACTTCTGCTTGGGATCATTTTGAGGATCAAATGAGAAAACACTCTAAAGATTATAAAACACACTTAACTTGTTTATTATGAATACTTCTCTCCCGCCTTGGTTTTGCCCCCCTTGGTTTTGACTTAGGTTTTTTAAAAGTTTAAAATTGAATAGAAGCTTTTTGTACCAATAGGAGTATGAACTAATGATCCCAGGGTTTAGGTAGATTTGGGGACTTAAATCTTTCAATAAGTGATCCCTTAGCTAGATTGGGATGTAGGTTTGTAATATCTTCACCAGTGAAAAATGTATTTGGCGGGGGCATCCATGTATTTATGGATATTTTGGATATTTTGTTTCTGCCTTAACATAAGTTCTTTCGTTCGTTTTCTTTCTTTCTTTTTCCTTCCTTCCTTCCTTCCTTCCTTCCTTCCTTCCTTCCTTCCTTCCTTCCTTCCTTCCTTCCTTCTAAGATTTCAGACTGTGTCTGCCATTATTCTTAAATACAACTTCATATTGGTGAAGGCTGCTTGTCAGGGAAAAACCAAACTTCTCTACTGATTTGGGTTTTTTTTTTTTTTTTTTTTACCGTAAACTCAGGGTGCAGTTGTTCTTGAAGTGGCTCCATTTTGTGATTCGGCTGAGTATTGTTAAGCACAACTCTCTCTGCCTTGTCCTTAGAATTATCTCCAGTATCCTCAAAACAAAGAACAAATGATGCAATTAGGATGCAATCCCTTGCCTGTGGATTTCAAGGAAAATTATTTTCAACACTACTTGGAAGCTCATGGACAAAGTCGAGCTTTCTTTAGGTCTGGTGAACTTATAAAAAATAACTCGATAAAGTGAGATTCTTACCTTGAGGTTAGTTTTTGAGAGTGGATCAATGATGTGAAATTTCTAAGATATTCTAGATTTATAAATAAAATATCACTTTGTGACTCATTCCTTGGAGCAGTTTTTATTTTTTCCTTTGAAACTTTAGATGTAATTGACTTTGGTTTATGCTATATCCTGTTTTTTTTTTTTTTCTGGGGACGGAGTCGCTCTGTCGCCTAGGCTGGAGTGCAGTGGCACGATCTATGCTCGCTATAACCTCCGCCTCCTGGGTTCAAGGGATTCTCCTGCCTCAGCCTCTCGAGTAGCTGGGACTACAGGCATGCACCACCACACCCAGCTAATGTTTGTATTTTTAGTGGAGATGGGGTTTCACCATGTTGACCAGGCTGGTCTAAAACTCCTGACCTCAGGTGATCCGCCTGCCTCGGCCTCAGAAAGTGCTGGGATTACAGGAGCAAGCCACCACGCCCGGCCATACTTTTAGTGAAAGGAAAGCCACGTATCTTTTTCTGCTGTCTCCTGTGTCATGTCTTACTCTGCCATTTTGTAATGGTCCTTGAGATTGAGATGACAGAGATAGATTTTCTAGATTTTCACCTACTCACTGATTTTTACTACCAGCATTTTAATTCCTTTAAGTCTGAGACTGATTTTCTTCCCATAGTATTTAACTTACCATCATTCTTATAGGTGGGCCAGACCCTTCAGACTTATGTGAATACTGCTAGTTGGAAGGAAAGGTACTTTTCCTGAAGCCTTGAAAGAGTATTTCCAGAATAGTGAACTTCATATTTTTTTGGTGACTTTTTTTAAAGGTATACTTTCTGTGTAAATAGAAATGGATTTTTGCAATTGGATGAGGGGAAAAAGCTGAAATTTAAGGGCGAGCATCTTATCCCTTCTATGGTTTGGGAAATTAAGAAAAGTGCAAGTTGGTGTTTTCTCACAATTTAATGCTCAGGCAAGTAAAATGATATTCTTAATTGCAAGTTTCTGAAGTTGAAAGGTGACCATTTCCCATCAATTAGAAATGATCTTTATGGTTAACTCTGGCGGAAATTCTGTTTCTTCTGTGAGGCTTGGGTGATATCAGTAGTCCCACTGAGGAGACAGCATATTGAATCCTCTGACTTTGGGCAAATAATTTAGTCTCCAGGTCCCAATGCCCTTGTCTGTGGAATGAAGAGAATACTTACCATTTCTGGGTGGGTTTAAAAATCTGTGAGGAGGCCGGGCGCGGTGGCTCAAGCCTGTAATCCCAGCACTTTGGGAGGCCGAGGTGGGCGGATCACGAGGTCAGGAGATCGAGACCATCCTGGCTAACACAGTGAAACCCCGTCTCTCCTAAAAAATACAAAAAACTAGCCGGGCGAGGTGGCGGGCGCCTGTAGTCCCAGCTACTCGGGAGGCTGAGGCAGGAGAATGGCGTGAACCCGGGAGGCGGAGCTTGCAGTGAGCTGAGATCCGGCCACTGCACTCCAGCCTGGCGACAGAGCGAGACTCCGTCTCCAAAAAAAAAAAAAAAAATCTGTGAGGAAAGCCAGGTGCAGTGGCTCACGCCTGTAATCCCAGCACTTTGGGAGGCTGAGGCGGGCGGATCTTCTAAGGTCAAGAGTTTGAGACCAGCCTGGCCAACATGGTGAAACCCCATCTTTTCTAAAAATACGGAATTGACCGGGCGTAGTGGCACATGCCTGTAAGTCCCAGCTACTCGGGAGGCCGAGGCAGGAGAATCACTTAAACCCAGGAAGCAGAGGTTGCAGTAAGCCAAGATCACACCACTGCACTCCGTCCTCAGTGACAATGAAACTCTGTCTCAACAAAAAGCTATAAGGAAGCCCAACATGGTGGCTCACACCTGTAATCCCAAGCACTTTGGGAGGCCAAGGTGGGAGGATCACTTGAGCCCAGGAGTTCGAGACCAGTCTAGGCAACATGGTGAAACCCTGTTTCTACAAAAAACTAGCCAGGCGTGATGGTGTGCACCTGTAGTCCCAGCTGAGGTGGATTACCTGAGCCCGGGAGGGCGAGGCTGCAGTGAGTGGTGATTGCGCCACTGCACCTGCACTCCAGCCTGGGCAACAGCAAGTCCCTGTCTCAAATAAAAGCTGATAAGTCAAGTTTTCTAATAGTACTTTGAGCAGCTTAAGGTACCTATATAAAATATTGTGGGGAATATATTGTGAAGTTTTGCATCTAGGTACATAAGAGACTGTTTCCCTCACAGTGGAGAGCTTTGGTAAAAGAGCAAGTAGATTAGAGCAGTAGTAGCTTCTGTTTTCTCCAGAAAGCTCACGCTGTGCAGCAGCTCTTTTTGTCCATTCTGGCTTTGCAGCAGTGCAGTATTGGGGTTAAGCCACGTGTGTGGGCCTCAGAGGCAGGCGGCTGGGGCTGTACTAAGCTGGGTGATCTTGAATGAGTCTCTTGACCTCTGCGAGCCTGTTTTCTCATCTGTAAAATGGGGATTATAATAGTAACTGCTCTGTTGGGTTACTGTGAGAAATGCTTAATATGGGTTGTAGGGCTTGATTTCCTATGGTAAGGTTTTTAGAAGGAATAATGAACCAGCTAAAAATGTGCAAGCATTCATTTGTCTACTGGGCATGTTGTCTTTTTTTTTTTTTTTTTCCTTTTGAGACAGCGTCTTGCTCTGTCACTCAGTCTGGAGTGCATTGGTGCGATCTCAGCTAACTGCAACCTCCACCTCCCAGGCTCAAGTGATCCTCCCACCTCAGCCTCCCAAGTAGCTGGGACTACAGGCGCACACCACCACACCTGGCTAATTTTGTGTGTGTGTGGTTTTTTGTTTTTTTCTTTTGGCAGAGATAGGGTTTTGCAATGTTGCCAGCCTGGTCTTGAACTCCTAAACTAAAAAAATTCATCCACTTCAGCCTCCCAAAGTGCTGGGATTACAGGCATGAGCTATCGCGCCCAGCCTTCAGCGTGTTGTCAAAGGAAGTATGGAAATGACAACCGCTGATAGCCCATTTTCGTCAGTCATCCTGGAAATCAGCAAGAGTCAAGCTGCTTTGTGCACTTATTAGGGTGCACTTATTTTCTCCAAGGTATCCATTTCTTGAGGCATTTTTTTGTTAATGGAAAGCTGGGTTAGCCAATGCAGTGATGAAGGGCCATAAGTATAGTTTTAGTAGCTGTTAACCCTTGAAGGTAGTGGGTTTATTTTGTCTTTTTTTTTTTTTTTTTTTTTTTTTACGACCTCCAACATTTTATCCTTATCTTGGCTTAATATAATACCTGAAAATGAATTTTAGTTAGGACTTAGAGATTTTTCTAAGCAATCTCCAACTGATTGAAAACTCAGAGTTTCAAGAGCCAGGGGATTTGAATGTGTTCCGGATTAACCTGGTTCTTCATCTTTCCAAGAAAGGTAAACTGTGTTCTAGGCAGTTTTTGTAATGGGATTTTCAGGTTAGATCTTTAACCAAAAAAAAAAAAAAAA
>NW_016805944.1:65518-73443 GCF_001698545.2 Rhinopithecus bieti | reverse complement strand
AAAAAAAAAAAAAAAAAAAAAAAGTGCTCTCTGTGTATAAGGTTTTGAGGAAAGATAAAGGAAGGATTTTCCCAATTCCGCAGAAACTTGATTTAGTCAAAAAAAAATACTTACTTTCTTTAAAAATGAAAAAGAAAACCAACTAAATACACAGCCAACTAGCATCTTAATTTTCAGAACTCAAAAATTAATTGGAATATACCTAGGGAGAAATTTTCTGGGATTTCATTTTATGGGATATTTTTTAAAATTGCTAGTCCTCATTCCTTTGTCATTTTATATTTCATTTTCCGTCTTAGTTAATATTGCTGTTTTTATTTCCTCATTCTCTGTTGTTGTATCAGTTATTGTCCAATCAGGAAAGTAGAAACCACTCTAGATAGTTCCAGCAGGAAGGGATTTAAATGCAAGGGATTTATTACAAAGATGTTGGAAAGGCTTAGGCGGAGCAAAAGGGAGAAGAGGGTTGTTATCCAGAGATGAGAAAACTGCCTGTGGGCTAGAACCCAGGAGCCTACATGCACAGATGAGCTGCTGCTGCTGTTGGAGCTGTGTTGCTGCAATTCACCAGGAACCCAGAAGCCAGCACTGCGCTGATGTACTGGAACCTGTGGTGTATGTAGTTGCCTGCGTTCTTCTATAGTCGTTCACTGCTCCTGCTGCTGCTGCTGCTGCCGCCGCCGCTGCCGCTCCCCAAGACAGAGCAGCAACAGGAAAAAAGTGGCGTTATCCTTCCACTTGCCAACCAGTCTCCAGCCTTTGAAAACCTAACTGTGGAAGCCAGCTGGCAAAGGAATCTGGGAAATGTAGTGTGCAGGCTTTCAGTTCTGCTGATACAGAAGAGAATGTAGAAGGGCACGTGTGACCAAATGAATGCTGTAGTTGTTTGGGTGATGCATTTCTCATAACAGAGATGGGCAGAGAAGGCATTATTTTACACTGATAACATTCAGAGAGGTGGAGAGGAGGCACAGTGGCATTCCAGATAAGGGGATAGCCAGAGTGGTGGTGTGGAGGCAGGAATGCTCACGGCATGTTCAGAGAATAACTTAGCTGGACCATGGAGTTCTTTTTGAAGGATAGCTAGAAATGAAGGTGAAAAAGAAGGTTGGGGTCAAATTGGACTGGGATTGTGGTAGTAAAAACTGTCTTAGGATTAACCCAGGTCGGGTGTGGTGGCTCATGCCTGTAATCCTGGCCCTTTGGGAGGCTGAGGCTGGCAATCACTTGAGACTAGGAGTTCCAGACCAGCCTGGCCAACATGGTGAAACCTTGTCTCTACAAAAAAATACAAAAATTGGCCAGGCGTGGTAGCACACCCACACGTTTAGTCCCAGCTACTCAAGTAACTGCAGCAGGAGGATCGCTTGAGCCTGGGAGGTTGAGGCTGTGGTGAGCCATAATCTCGCCACTGCATTCCAGCCTGGGTGACAGAGTGAGACCCTGTCCAAAAAAAAAAAAAAAGATTAACCCATAGCACTTTACACAGTGATTTGACCTGGGACAGACCAATGAGGAAACTCTTATGATAGCTCAAGCTTTAAGGGCTTGAGGACTATGATAAAAACCTGTACATTCAAGACAAAGTTGTCTTGAATGAACTGTTTCTGTCTTAAGAACTGAGGCTATGGTAGTGGAGTTAGAAATAAACAGTTCATTCAAGATGCTTTTAACTAATGTACCTGTCAATGGCTTGGGGCAAGTAATTGGAATAAATAATGAATTCTGATTTTCTGTTGATTTTTCTATATAAATTGAGTTTGTCGATTACCTTATGCTCTTGAAAAGGCCATAGTTCTCTACTTTTTATGCTTTTACCTCTCTGGGATAATGCCTTGATAAGTTAGACTCATCATGGTATTGTTAGGATCTTCCTTGAAGTGGCATTACATTCACTTTGATCGTAAACTTTATTCGTAAATTTGTTTTTTGGTTTTTGGTTTTGGTTTTTTTTTTTTTAAGATGGAGTCTCACTCTGTCGCCCAGGTTGGAGTGCAGTGGTGCAATCTTGGCTCACTGCAGCCTCTGCCTCCCAGGTTTAAGTGATTCTCTGCCTCAGCCTCCCAAGTAGCTGGAATTACAGGCATGCGCCACCATACCTGGATAATTTTTGTATTTTTAGTAGAGACGGAGTTTTGCCCCGTTGGCCAGGCTGGTCTTGAACTCCTGGCCTCAAGTGATCCACCTACCTTGGCTTCCCAAAGTGTTGGGATTACAGGCGTGAGCCACCATGCCTGGCCTTTATTAGCAGATTTGAAACCTGTGCAACAAGTTCTGCAGGGCCTTGATAACTGAAGTAACACTTAAATTACTTGCAGACAGCTTTTTGGTTTTTTCTTTAGACACTAATTCGTTAATTGCATTTAGCAGGTGTTTGTTGAGGCAGCAGTGTGTGTGGTGCTGAGGTCCCATGAGGAGCAGAATAGATAAGACATTAAGTCCCCATCTTTTTGCAGTTAACAATTTAATGAGAAACAGAAATTAAAGCAAAAAAAAGAAAAAATTCCTCGGCCTTAAGGCCCTTGCAGTTGCTGTTCAGCTGCCTGGAACACTGTCCCCCAGATGCCCAGATTCTTAACTCCCTTGCCTCCCTCATGGCTGCTCCCACACCTCCTGCTTGATGGGACCTGCTCTGGCCATTTCTTTCAGCTCTGTGCATACTCCTCTACCATGTGCCAGGGCTTTCACCCTGCTTTACCTTTTCCCCATTCTATTTCTCTCCTAACCTAAGTTTGCTTTGTAATTGTCTGTTTCCCTCTGCTAGAATGTAAGTTCCATGAGGCAGGCATCTGTCTCTTTTGTTCATTGCTGTATCCCCATGCCTAGTACAGTGCCTGGCACAGTAGTAGGTGCTTGCTCCGTAATTTTTGTTGAATGATTGAATGGGCGAATGAGAATAAATAAATGAGGGCATCCAGGGAACCCAAGGAAGGCTATGGTGGCTAGTGAGAAAAAGGAAGAATGGTGGAGATGAGATCACATAGGGAATAAGAATTTGAGGATTTAATATAAGAGCAGGCCGGGCATGGTGGCTCACCCCTGTAATCCCAGCACTTTGGGAGGCCAAGACAGGTGGATCACTTGAGGTCAGGAGTTCGAGACCAGCCTGGCCAACATGGTGACACCCCATCTCTACAAAAATACAAAAATTAGCTGGGCATGGTGACGCACGCCTGTAGTTTCAGCTACTTGGGAGGGTGGGGCAGGAGAATCACTTGAACCCAGGAGGCGGAGGTTGCAGTGAGCCGAGATCGCACCATTGCATTCCAGCCTGGGTGACAGAGCTTAGACTCTGTCTTACACAAAAAAATGATCAAATATGTTTTTTAAAAGATAACTTGCTGCTCTAGGAGACCAAGAGTATACATGGGAAGAAGCACATGAGGCTGTGGGGATCCAGGCGATCTAGATTCCCTGGCAGCAGATATGTTGGCTTTCTCAGCTGTTGAATTTGAGTGCCCATTCCAAGGATAGGGATTGATTGTTATCATTCTGATTATAATTGCATGCACTTAGGTTATCATTAGCCCCTAGAGACTTACCTGTCTCCTTGAAGAACATCATTGTCCAGTGATTATGCTGACAGATGAGAGCTGTCAAGATAGCTTGGCTATGAGATGCCATTTAACTAGTTTTTATCTGTGTATGCTTTCCCTCCCCCTGCAAGATTTAATGACCTAGCTAGGAGAGAGTCTAGGCTTCCTGGCTCCTCTCCAAGTGTTCTACCACTAAAATGTTAATATTACCTTTCTCAGAATTGTTCTGAATCACTTGCTGGCACTGTAAGTGGCTTTTTAAACTTTGATTTTGCCATTTTGAGTCTGTTTTACTAGGATTTTTTGCAGGAGGAATTTGAGCTGATTTGATTACTTAAAGAAGATCTTTTCACTTGCCTTTGCTTTTTAAAGTTGAGTAGCCTGTGATAGGTGGGAATGTTTCTGTCACCTGACATGTTAGTTGGCAAAGTAGTAGAGGCAGCCTTTAATAAAAGTCACTCTGGAAGAATATTAGTTGGGTACTTAGGATTCTTGGCATTCTTATGGAATGATACAGGTTTATGGCCTTTTTATTAACTTCTTAAAATTAAATGATCTTTAATTAGAAGCAATCATATATAAAACTTTGTGACTCCAGACAACACTGGCCTTACTGTATTCTACTATGGAGTGGGGTTTGTGTCTGTAGGAATGCAGGTTTGGGTTAGGGGAGTGGAGAAAGGGGTGTGAGAAGGCCATATTGAACACACTGTAGCCCGGTCTGTGCCATCTGCTCCCGGCAGCCTTACCGGTATGGAATGTGGACATACAGCTTTTGAGCCCAGCTGTACCTCACTTGGCTTTTAGCTCTCATGATTCAACTGGCTGAGCTTAGCTTTCTGTTACAGTCAGTAAGGAAAATGGAGTCGAGCAGCCTGTTTCTTGAACTCAGGTAGTCATGAGGCTTGACAAGCCATGACACATGTATTTTAATCACCACGGCCCCCTCTAATGTTTTAAATAAGACAGTTGAGGAATATTTACATTCAAGGAGCAACACGTTATCACAAAACTCCCCCCAACACACACAGCGAGAAAAATCCCACCTTATTCTATTGTATATGATTCTTCACTGGGCCAAAAGGGCTCTTTATCTGAATGCAATCCATGATGTCCTCAGTGAAGAAGACTAAAGGGTTGGTTTGTATGATATCACATTTTGGTATGAACATATTATATATGTTTCTGTGCCCATACCTGTACCCTTGAGGAGCAGTAATAGCCAGAAGGGATCATGGTGTTAGAGATGGCAAAGCTAAGGCTCTGACAGGCTCTCTTAAGTTAAGGCCTTGACAGTGGGTTTTCTGAGCAGAAAGCAGAAATCACAGATGGATTCAGGGGCCGGGGAGTGGTCTGCAGCATTAGGGAGATACATGCAATAGTGAAGGAACTGGGTTGAGACACCTGCTCATCCCCAAACCCTCTCTCCATTCTGCACACAGTAATCACATTAGCTATGGTACAAGTTTCCCATAAGATTTTAACATAGTAGATGCCATGGGAGTCAGAGTCGGTCTGCTGACAAGGTTTTTATAATGGTGATGTACTTTCCTATTCCATTCTTGCTGGTGTGAGTTAGAAATCCACAGTAGCTATTTGTTGTGCGTTGATTTTAAGACGATTCAAAAGAAAGTAGCTGCTCTGTGCTCTTCCCAGTGCCATTCAGAGCCAGGGAGTGGGAGGTGAGGCCACGGTGGAAACCACTCAGTGGGTTTATCTTGGGCATTCTGTGCATATGTAACTGAGAAAGGTATGTTGTTACCTAACGTATGCTTTTGATAATTTGGACCAAGAGACATGGTGTTCTGAATAGCAGCCAAATATATGAGGTCAAGGTGACTTCCTCTAGCAATTAGGACAGCTGTCATGGAAGAGTAGGCCAGACCTGTTTTCCTTCTTAAGTCTGAGGGCTAAACCAGTGATAAGAGATGACTCATTGATCTTCCTGATATTATTACTGGCCAAACACTTTCTAAGGAATGACGATTGATAAGGAAGAACAAACTACTATTCTGGTCTCTTATCTAAAGGAAAATCATAAAGCTAGCACTTTATGGAAAATGCACTTATTCAGTTCCTTGTATGATCACATGTTTTCTTAGTTATTTTTGGGCTCCCCAACAGGATATGTTACTTATAGTTTGAAATTCGTCTTTTTTTTTTTTTTTTTCCTGAAATGTATCTTGAAGTGTTGAGTGGTGGCTAGGTGCCATATAGAACATATAAGCAGAATTTTATAGAAATATACATTTAGTGAGGGGTGGAGATTATTGCTGTAATAAATGGGACTGGCAGGATGTCATTTTTCTTTTGTCCCGTTTCCAGTCACTTTGACTCTAGGGTCTTGATTAATGTGACCATCTCTGCAGAGTGTGGAGAGACAGCACTGGGATGGGGGTGGGAAGTGGGCACAAAGCCCTTCTTAGCACATAGACAGCTCTGACAGCAGCTTCTGGGACTGCCCTCCCCTCTCCCCTTCAGCTTCCGCATCTGTGACGTGAGGGAGCTGGCTGCCAGCGTTCCCAACTTGGCCTGCCTTCCAGCGGCTTTCATTCAGAGACAGCATATCATGTTCATCTGGAAGTCTTCCTAGTTGTTCATCTCAAGAAGAATCTTAGGAATTTTTTTCAAATCAGCCAGTTTTCCTCAGATTTTGCTTCTTCTTTATCTGCCCTGTTCCCTTGGCTGACTCCCCTGTCAGCGAGACACAGGGTCATCGGTTTAAGTATGGGAAGGAAATTACGGCCTTGAGCACAGGCAGAAAGCATCTGGCTCCCAGGCGCTTCCTGTGAGCCACCGCGAAATTACAAAGACTAGGCCTTACAAGGGTTTTCAAAGGAGCATCTCACACCACCACTGTGTCAGCATTTCCATGATTCCATCGTAAAGCAGTTGTTTTTCCTAGTGCTTATTATGACCAGGTTGGAGTTGGCCTTTACATGGGAAGTGTTTATCCAGTGGATGAGAGTGAAATAGCAGGACAGAGGTGGCGGGGGAGAGGGCACAGATCACCCTCAGAATTCCCTTCTCCAGCCCGGTCCTGACCAAGCCGTTCTTGCTCAGAAGCCTGTGGTTCCTCAGAGGATGAAGTCCAGACTGTCTTTAGCATATCAGGGCCCTCCACAGACTTGCTCCCAGCATCTCCTGCCATATGTGCCTATGCTCCGCATTCCTGTTCTCTAGCCAGGGCAGTGTGGGCAGTGGAGGGACAAGAGCTAGGGGTGGTATCAGGAGACCTGGGTTCTGGACTGGGGTTCGTGTCTGTCTAGCTGAGTTATTTCCTTTCTCTCTGTCTCAGTTACTAATCTGGATAGGCTTACCAAATGAGAGGAGGAGAAAAAAAGGTTTAGGGGACAGATTACAAGCCTCTTTCTGACTCTTGTCTCCTGTCCTGGCTTGGAAATTAGAACACCAAATGTCTGAGCATTAAATGGTTTTTTGAACCATGAAGTTTTTTGAACTTCTTTTTTGGAAAAAAAAAAAGAAAAGAAAACTGCAGATCTGGCATGATGGCTTATGCCTGTAATCTCAGCACTTTGGGAGGCTGAAGTGGGTGGATCAGGAGATCGAGGCCAGCCTGGCCAAGATGGTGAAACCTCACCTCCACTAAAAGTAGAACTTAAAACTTTTTTTTTTTTTTTTTTTTGAGTTGGAGTCTCGCTGTGTCGCCCAGGCTGGAGTGCAGTGCTGCAATCTCAGCTCACTGCCACCTCTGCCGCCCAGGTTCAAGAGATTCTCCTGCCTCAGCCTCCCGAGTAGCTGGGACTATAGGTGCCTGCCACTGCGCCCAGCTAATTTTTGTATTTTTCACCACCGCACCTGAGACGGAGTCTTACTCTGTCGCCCAGGCTGGAGTGCAGTGGCGCGATCTCAGCTCACTGCAACCTCTGCCTCCCAGGTTCACATGATTCTGGTACCTCAGCCTCCTGAGTAGCTAGGACTACAGGCACATGCCACCATGCCTGGCTAATTTTTTTGTATTTTTAGTAGAGACAGGGTTTTGCCATTTTGGCCAGGCTGTTCTCAAACCCCTAACCTCACATGATCCACCCACCTCAGCCTCCCAAAGTGCTGGGATTACAGGCATGAGCCACTGTGCCCAGCTAATTTTGTATTTTTAGTAGAGACAGGGTTTCACCATCTTGGCCAGGCTGGTCTTGAACTCCTGACCTCGTGATCCACCTGCCTCAACCTCCCAAAGTGCTGGGATTACAGGCGTGAGCCACTGTGCCCATCCACATTTTTTTTTTTTTGAGACAGAGTCTTGCCCTGTCGCCCGGGCTGGAGTGCAGTGGCCGGATCTCAGCTCACTGCAAGCTCCGCCTCCCGGGTTTACGCCATTCTCCTGCCTCAGCCTCCCGAGTAGCTGGGACTACAGGCGCCCACCTC
>NW_016805944.1:24447-64681 GCF_001698545.2 Rhinopithecus bieti | reverse complement strand
CCGTCTCAAAAAAAAAAAAAAAAAAAAACCAATGGTCCTTTTTCTGTCCTGTCTCCGTAGTCTCAAAGCAGGAATCCAAAATGCTGCTTTCAAATACAGATGATAAATATTTGAATAAGAAATAATATTTTGGCTGGGTGCAGTGGGTCACACCTGCAATCCCAGCACTTTGGGAGGCTGAGGTGGGTGGATTGCATGAGCCCAGGAGTTCGAGACCAGCCTGGGCACCATGGTAAAACCCCATCTCTACAAAAAATACAGAAGTTAGCCAGGCACGATGGCACACAACTGTAGTCCCAGCTACTCTGGAGGCTGAGGTGAGAGGATCACCTGATCCTGGGGAGATTGAGGCTGCAGTGAGCTGTAATTACACCACACTGTGCTCCAGCCTGGGTGATAGAGTGTCTAAAAAGAAGAATATTATTTCTTAATAAAAAATATTAAGAATAAGAAATATTTTATAATAATTTTTTTTTTTTTGAGACGGAGTCTCACTCTGTTGCCCAGGCTAAAGTGCAGTGGCGCGATCTCGGCTCACAGCAAGCTCCGCCTCCCGGGTTCACGCCATTTTTCTGCCTCAGCCATTTTTCTGCCTCAGTCCTCAGTAGCTGGGACTACAGGCGCCTGCCATCATGCCCAGCTAATTTTTTGTATGTTTAGTAGAGACAGCGTTTCACCGTGTTAGCCAGGATGGTCTCGATCTCCTGACCTCATGATCCGCCCACCTTGGCCTCCCAAAGTGCTGGGATTACAGGTGTGAGCCGCCGCACGTGGCCCAAATTTTTGTTAATAGTGCCCACATGTAACATTTTCATTCAAAAAAATCCGTTTAATTTTAAACCTATTAACTCATGTTCATCTCTAGAAGATAGGAACAAACAGCCTCAATTTAGCGGATTTTCAAATATGATGAGTATGCTTAATTGACCCTAGGGCACAAGTATGTGCTGATTCCAGACCCCTCTTCATGTTCTATCTTGTAACTGTTCATTTTTTCATTTCTCTCATACCTCTGTTTTTAACTTCATTTGAAATAAGGCGAGCATGTAAGTAAATTTTAAGTAAATTTGGAGGCCAGAAAATGGAAAGATGATATTTATTTTGCTAATGTGGATCTGTAGTTCTTTAATCTCTAAATCCACATTGTTCCCTACTAGAATTTGCTGGATTTAGATGTTGGTTCCATTCATTCTGTTCCTTTCTTTTTTTTTTTTTGAGACGGAGTCTTGCTCTGTCGCCCAGGCTGGAGTGCAGTGGCGTGATCTCAGCTCACTGCAAGCTCGGCCTCCCAGGTTCACACCATTCTCCTGGCTCAGCCTCCCGAATAGCTGGGACTATAGGCCCCCACTGCCTTGACGGGCTAATTTTTTGTATTTTTAGTAGAGGTGGGGTTTCACCATGTTAGCCAGGATGGTCCTGATCTCCTGACCTCGTGACCCACCCGCCCCTTGGCCTCCCAAAGTGCTGGGATTACAGGCATGATGAGCCACCGCGCCCAGCCCTTTTTCTTAGCTTCTTAGCTTGGCCTTAGCTTCACTACAGGTGCATTAGGTAAAATAAAAGCCAACCGTCCTTTTTAAAAGAAGGGTATACATGTGGTATAACTTTCATTACTTGCGATAACCTGTTTTAGGACTGGCAGTTTACAGAATAATGCAAGTGAATAGTGAAGAATAATTAGAAATAATGGGCTGAAATCCTCATGTCATCCTAACATCCATCAGGGAATAGCAAGGCTTACTGTTGGACTCGAAAATAAGCTGACCCATTTTTCCCAATGGACAGAAATGCCTGTTTCTTCAGCACTGTCCTTTGTTGGCGAGGCACATTTGGCTGGACGCAGCCTCCACTCTTCTTGCATCAGGGACATTTATATAGAGAATATTCTTTCAAAAAGAACTTTTTTCCTAGTGAGTTTAAAAAAATTAATAGATTATAACTGCTTAGAAGCAACTGCTGGAATAATTTTATAGGTTTTACTTACCATTTCAAAAATCAGTGTAAAATTGGTCTTAATGCCAGGAAATTTCAAAGGTAAGACTCAGCTGTGTTTTTGTATTTTGACTTGGTAAGAATCTCGGCTCACTGTGGTAATAGTAATTATGCTGTGATACCTAGTCTTATTGGAGTGCCTCCAATTTCGAATTTGCCTTGGTTTTATATTCGCTTTGACGTAGAATATTTTTACAGCTTATCGGAATCCTGATTTTGTTGTTGTTTTCTTAATATAGGTAACTCAGAAATTATGCTAAATCAGTGAGAAAGACTTCTTAGCTTTGATTTTGTCTTTGTTTATATTTGCTTTATACTTTGATCAGATAGCTTAATTAGAATTTCATAGTTACCTGGTAGAAAGCTGCTGAGGATAAAGCTTAAGGAAGTACTTTGGCTAAAAGCGGCTCCCTTTATTCATCAGGGGAATTTGATTTCATCCTGTGGATAACATAGCTTAGAAATTCTGTTTCTTTGGGACCAGCCTGTAGAGTTCTGCAAGCCTGGAAGGGTGAGAACTGTGGCGGGGGAAAAATGGGCTACTTGCTGTATTTAGTGTGGGCTGGCTAGGACAGTAAGGTAGCAACATAGTTCTGTTTTTCTACCCTGGAATCCGAAGAACCTTGAAGCAGGGATTGCATGGAGGTGGGGAGGACAAATCAAGAGGGACGGGGAGACATTTGCAAAAAGTATAAATGGAATGTCAGAAAATCTTTCATAGCTACTCTTTAAAAATTAACTTTAGGGCCAAGAGTGGTGTGGCTCACGTCTGTAATCCCAACACTTTGGGAGGCTGAGGTGGGAGGATCGCTTGAGCACAGAAGTTCAAGACCAGCCTGGGTAACGTAGTGAGACCCCCCCGTCTCTACAAAAAAATTTAAAAAATTAGCCGGTCGTGGTGGCATGCACTTGTAGTCCCAGCTACTCAGGAGGTTGAGGTGGCAGAATCACCTGAGCCCTGGAGGTTGAGGCTGCAGTGAGCTGTGATTGCACCACCACACTCCAGCCTGGGGAACAGAGTAAGACCATATTTAAAAAACAAAAACAAAAAAACTTTAGGCCAGATTATTTTCAAAACAGGCATGTGAGTTACTAGCCCTTGAAAGTCTACAGATCCCTTTGTGGTTTCCTTCGGTCTTCTGGAGTGTGCTGCACGTTGAATTTATAGAGGGTATAGTGAGAGCTGAATGCACGTAATCAATATCCAAGAATCTGTTGCATGAGACCACGTGTTTCAAGACCAGATCGGCAAACACTTAAATCAGTCTTTCTAAAGATCCAGATGACCCATTTTAGAGATTGCCTGTACCCAGAGCCCTAGGGATATAGTGAGATTCCATGGCTAAGAGGAAATCTTCCTCTCTCATTGGGGAGGAGTAAGTGTAAGTGTATGTAGCCTATGCTAGTGGGAACAACCACCCCACCAACACTGTTCTGGGCAAATGTCACTTTCTTTTTTCCTTTGCAAATCCTGGTTTTGCATACCATCCCCACAATGTTATTATTTTACTTTTATGTGTTTTAGAGGTAGGTCCTGTGTTGCCCAGGCTAGAGTGAAGTGGCTTTTCATAGATGTGATAATGGTGCACTGCAGCCTTGAACTCCTGGGCTCAGGTGATCTTCCCATCTGAACCCCTAAGTAGCTGGGACTACAGGTATGAGCCACCACCCAGCTCAATGTTGTTATTTCAGTTTGCATTGGACTGAAAGGTAGACATATAATTGCTATATTCAAATGGAGTTTTCGTTTATGTAAGATGATTAACTCCTTAGACTGTGTTAATTTGTTGGGTGAGTAGTTGAGGTAGCAGTGTACCAACAATAAATAACTCAATGGGGTAAAAGATTATTATTACTATTTTGAGATGGTATCTAACTCTGTCACCCAGGCTACAGTGCAGTGATGTAATTATAGATCACTGTAGCCTCAAACTTCTGGGCTCAAGCGATCCTCTTGCCTCACCCTTCCAAGTAGCTGGGATCACAGGCACATGCCACCATGCCTGGTTAATTTTTTATTTTATTTTTTTCTCTTTCTTTTTTTTTTTGAGACAGAGTCTCACTCTGCTGCCCAGGCTGAAGTGCGGTAGTGCGATCTTGGCTCACTGCAACCTCTGCCTCCCAGGTTCAAGCCATCCTCCCACCTCAGCTTCCTGAGTAGCTAGGATTACATGCATGCACCACCTCACCCAGCTAATTTTTTTGTTTGTTTTTTTAGTAGAAATAGGGTTTCACCATGTTGGCCAGGCTGGTCTCAGACTCCTGACCTCAAGTGATCCACCCACTTTGGCCTCCCAGAGTGCTGGGATTACAGGCGTGAGCCACCACACCTGGCCAGTTTTAAAAGTTTTGAGACAGGGTTGTACTCTGTTGCCCAGGCTGGAGTGCAGTGGTGCAGTCTCACTTCACTGCAACCTCTGCCTCCTGGGCTCAAGTGATCCTCCCACTTCAACCTCCCCAGTAGCTGGGACCACAGGTGTGCATCACCACACCCAGCTAATTTTTTGTATTTTTTTGTAGAGACAGGGTTTTGCCATGTTGCCCAGGCTGGTCTTGAACTCCTGAACTCATGTGATCCACCCACCTCAGCCTCCGAAAGTGTAGGGATTACAGGTGTGAGCCACCGTGCCCTGCCTAAATTTTTTGTAGAGAAGGGTTCTCACTGATCTTGAACTCTTGGGCTCAAGCAGTCCTCCCACCTTGGCCTTCCAAAGTGCTGGGATTACCGGTGCGAGCCACTGCGCCCCGCTCAATTATTTTCATATTTGATTCTCAGAGTAAACATACAGCTTGTTGGTAATCTGAGCCCTGACTGCCCATCTCATCTTCTGTCTCCCATTCTTGGAAACCCTTTTCAGTCAATCTGTCCCAAAACCTGTTTAGTGCTTTCCCATTTTAGTCACTATTATTCATGCCTTTTATGTCACCTCTCCAAACTCTGCCAGTCTTTTAAGGACCAATTCAAATTTTACTTCTGCCTGATGCCTTTCTCACTTACTCCAGATTGAATGATTTTCTTTCTCTGGATCCCAGGAAATGGTCTATATCATTTGTTGTCTTATGGTTTGGCTATTTTTTAAGTGTAAATATTGTATCTCAAGTAAATTATATGATCCTTGTCAGCAAAGACAGTACCTGTTCCTTTTGTTTCATCACATTATCTTTGCTATATGAGTATGCATTTGATTTGGGTGATGGACAGTTCAGTCCTTAATTTAAAAGATTAGGGTAATACAAAATGATTAACATTCTGAAATATGCAGGAAGGAGGGAATTTAGCTGCTGTATAACTAGATCTATCAAATGGGGATGTTTCTCTTTTACTCAGCTTTAGAGATTCTGTTGTCCTTGTTGAGTTTGATGGAACCCTTCTGTAAGATACTCTTCATGTGGTAAACAGATGAGTAGAATAAGGGTATTGCTTCAGATTATGACAAATCATACATAGAAAATGAAAATGCCCTCCATATCTCACTGAGATTCAAAAGATTATAATTCCCTTTTACACCTAAATGCCCTAACACATCATTTTGCATATTCTAATTAAGGTTCTCTCTAAATTCATCTGGATTTTACAGATGAATGAATTGGATGAATAAGGACCCTGGATTCCACTTCCAACTTTTCTTCTCTAATTTATCTTTATTCAAAAGGAAAACAAGCAAAACCCTAAGGAAGTTTACTTTAACATTTATTAATGTGAAAATGGAAGCACTGGGTTTTAAGAAAATGTTTCGCTTAAATTCAGTGGTTTAATAAGCCAGAGAATAGTATTCCCTTCTCTTTTTTTTTTGAGATGGAATTTTACTCCTGTTGCCCAGGCTGGAGCTCAATGGCATGATCTCGGCTCACTGCAACCTCTGCTTCTAGGGTTCAAGCGATTCTCCTGTCTCAGCCTCCCGAGTAGCTAGGATTACTGGCGCCCACAACCATACCTGGCTAATTTTGTATTTTCAGTAGAGACGGAGTTTTACCGTGTTGACCAGGCTGGTCTCAAACTCCTGACCTCAGGTGATCCACCTGCCTTGGCCTCCCAAAGTGCTGGGATTACAGGCATGAGCCACCACGCCCAGCCAGTGTTGTCTTCTTTTTTTAATTTTTTTATTTTATTTTCGAGACAGAGTCTCGCTTTGTTGCCCAGGCTGGAGTGCAGTGGCACGATCTCGGCTCACTGCAAGCTCCGCCTCCCGGGTTCACGCCATTCTTCTGCCTTGGCCTCCCTAGTAGCTGGGACTACAGGCTCCCACCACCACACCTGGCTAATTTTTTGTATTTTTTTTTTAGTAAAGACGGGGTTTCACTGTGTTGGCCAGGATGGTCTCGATCTCCTGAACTCATGAGCTGCACGTCTTGGCCTCCTAAAGTGCTGGGATTACAGGTGTGAGCCACCGCACCCGGCCGTGTTCTCTTCTTGTTGAAACTTTTATATCCCATCCTTCCTGGCCTATTTGGTAAGTATTAATACATTCCTCTGGAAAACTTCCATGTCTACCTGACATGGAAAGTGCTTCCTACATAGATATAGTTCTTGTTCCACCTCTCCCAACCCCAACTGAGTCTTTTCAAGTATCTACCAAATGCAAACATTTTAACCAGCTGCTAATGGGAATTCATAGCTTTGAAGATGTAGAAATGTAAGATGTTGAGAAATATGAGATTTTGGAGGTTTAGAGAATGCTTTTTTGCTCTCCATTACGGTGGATATTTCCGTTTCTTTCCGCTATTGAGATTAAGGAAAATTGTGATAACAAGTGTTTTACTTCCTTTGCTTGTAGTTCTGTATGAAATGATTTCCTTATAGTGTTATTAGTTGGTGGTGTTCTGTATGTGANGTAGGTCCTGTGTTGCCCAGGCTAGAGTGAAGTGGCTTTTCATAGATGTGATAATGGTGCACTGCAGCCTTGAACTCCTGGGCTCAGGTGATCTTCCCATCTGAACCCCCTAAGTAGCTGGGACTACAGGTATGAGCCACCACCCAGCTCAATGTTGTTATTTCAGTTTGCATTGGACTGAAAGGTAGACATATAATTGCTATATTCAAATGGAGTTTTCGTTTATGTAAGATGATTAACTCCTTAGACTGTGTTAATTTGTTGGGTGAGTAGTTGAGGTAGCAGTGTACCAACAATAAATAACTCAATGGGGTAAAAGATTATTATTACTATTTTGAGATGGTATCTAACTCTGTCACCCAGGCTACAGTGCAGTGATGTAATTATAGATCACTGTAGCCTCAAACTTCTGGGCTCAAGCGATCCTCTTGCCTCACCCTTCCAAGTAGCTGGGATCACAGGCACATGCCACCATGCCTGGTTAATTTTTTATTTTATTTTTTTCTCTTTCTTTTTTTTTTTGAGACAGAGTCTCACTCTGCTGCCCAGGCTGAAGTGCGGTAGTGCGATCTTGGCTCACTGCAACCTCTGCCTCCCAGGTTCAAGCCATCCTCCCACCTCAGCTTCCTGAGTAGCTAGGATTACATGCATGCACCACCTCACCCAGCTAATTTTTTTGTTTGTTTTTTTAGTAGAAATAGGGTTTCACCATGTTGGCCAGGCTGGTCTCAGACTCCTGACCTCAAGTGATCCACCCACTTTGGCCTCCCAGAGTGCTGGGATTACAGGCGTGAGCCACCACACCTGGCCAGTTTTTAAAAGTTTTGAGACAGGGTTGTACTCTGTTGCCCAGGCTGGAGTGCAGTGGTGCAGTCTCACTTCACTGCAACCTCTGCCTCCTGGGCTCAAGTGATCCTCCCACTTCAACCTCCCCAGTAGCTGGGACCACAGGTGTGCATCACCACACCCAGCTAATTTTTTGTATTTTTTTGTAGAGACAGGGTTTTGCCATGTTGCCCAGGCTGGTCTTGAACTCCTGAACTCATGTGATCCACCCACCTCAGCCTCCGAAAGTGTAGGGATTACAGGTGTGAGCCACCGTGCCCTGCCTAAATTTTTTGTAGAGAAGGGTTCTCACTGATCTTGAACTCTTGGGCTCAAGCAGTCCTCCCACCTTGGCCTTCCAAAGTGCTGGGATTACCGGTGCGAGCCACTGCGCCCCGCTCAATTATTTTCATATTTGATTCTCAGAGTAAACATACAGCTTGTTGGTAATCTGAGCCCTGACTGCCCATCTCATCTTCTGTCTCCCATTCTTGGAAACCCTTTTTCAGTCAATCTGTCCCAAAACCTGTTTAGTGCTTTCCCATTTTAGTCACTATTATTCATGCCTTTTATGTCACCTCTCCAAACTCTGCCAGTCTTTTAAGGACCAATTCAAATTTTACTTCTGCCTGATGCCTTTCTCACTTACTCCAGATTGAATGATTTTTCTTTCTCTGGATCCCAGGAAATGGTCTATATCATTTGTTGTCTTATGGTTTGGCTATTTTTTAAGTGTAAATATTGTATCTCAAGTAAATTATATGATCCTTGTCAGCAAAGACAGTACCTGTTCCTTTTGTTTCATCACATTATCTTTGCTATATGAGTATGCATTTGATTTGGGTGATGGACAGTTCAGTCCTTAATTTAAAAGATTAGGGTAATACAAAAATGATTAACATTCTGAAATATGCAGGAAGGAGGGAATTTAGCTGCTGTATAACTAGATCTATCAAATGGGGATGTTTCTCTTTTACTCAGCTTTAGAGATTCTGTTGTCCTTGTTGAGTTTGATGGAACCCTTCTGTAAGATACTCTTCATGTGGTAAACAGATGAGTAGAATAAGGGTATTGCTTCAGATTATGACAAATCATACATAGAAAATGAAAATGCCCTCCATATCTCACTGAGATTCAAAAAGATTATAATTCCCTTTTACACCTAAATGCCCTAACACATCATTTTTGCATATTCTAATTAAGGTTCTCTCTAAATTCATCTGGATTTTACAGATGAATGAATTGGATGAATAAGGACCCTGGATTCCACTTCCAACTTTTCTTCTCTAATTTATCTTTATTCAAAAGGAAAAACAAGCAAAAACCCTAAGGAAGTTTACTTTAACATTTATTAATGTGAAAATGGAAGCACTGGGTTTTAAGAAAATGTTTCGCTTAAATTCAGTGGTTTAATAAGCCAGAGAATAGTATTCCCTTCTCTTTTTTTTTTGAGATGGAATTTTACTCCTGTTGCCCAGGCTGGAGCTCAATGGCATGATCTCGGCTCACTGCAACCTCTGCTTCTAGGGTTCAAGCGATTCTCCTGTCTCAGCCTCCCGAGTAGCTAGGATTACTGGCGCCCACAACCATACCTGGCTAATTTTTGTATTTTCAGTAGAGACGGAGTTTTACCGTGTTGACCAGGCTGGTCTCAAACTCCTGACCTCAGGTGATCCACCTGCCTTGGCCTCCCAAAGTGCTGGGATTACAGGCATGAGCCACCACGCCCAGCCAGTGTTGTCTTCTTTTTTTAATTTTTTTATTTTTATTTTTCGAGACAGAGTCTCGCTTTGTTGCCCAGGCTGGAGTGCAGTGGCACGATCTCGGCTCACTGCAAGCTCCGCCTCCCGGGTTCACGCCATTCTTCTGCCTTGGCCTCCCTAGTAGCTGGGACTACAGGCTCCCACCACCACACCTGGCTAATTTTTTGTATTTTTTTTTTAGTAAAGACGGGGTTTCACTGTGTTGGCCAGGATGGTCTCGATCTCCTGAACTCATGAGCTGCACGTCTTGGCCTCCTAAAGTGCTGGGATTACAGGTGTGAGCCACCGCACCCGGCCGTGTTCTCTTCTTGTTGAAACTTTTATATCCCATCCTTCCTGGCCTATTTGGTAAGTATTAATACATTCCTCTGGAAAACTTCCATGTCTACCTGACATGGAAAGTGCTTCCTACATAGATATAGTTCTTGTTCCACCTCTCCCAACCCCCAACTGAGTCTTTTCAAGTATCTACCAAATGCAAACATTTTAACCAGCTGCTAATGGGAATTCATAGCTTTGAAGATGTAGAAATGTAAGATGTTGAGAAATATGAGATTTTTGGAGGTTTAGAGAATGCTTTTTTGCTCTCCATTACGGTGGATATTTCCGTTTCTTTCCGCTATTGAGATTAAGGAAAATTGTGATAACAAGTGTTTTACTTCCTTTGCTTGTAGTTCTGTATGAAATGATTTCCTTATAGTGTTATTAGTTGGTGGTGTTCTGTATGTGATTATAGTGTTATTAGTTGGTGGTGTTCTGTATGTGATTATAGTGTTATTAGTTGGTGGTGTTCTGTATGTGATTATTTGAAACTCAGTGTGTTTCAAAAGTTGGTGAATATTCTCAGGTGGAGATGGTAATTTTGATTATGGATAATAGTGGAAGATTTGTGTCTTAGGGAGCATTCTAGATTACAGAGCACACAAACATCTCCTACTTCGGGGAGAGAGGGATGAGGTTGCTGGGTTGGAAGGGTGATGCACACACTTCCAGGCATATGCTGATAGAGCTGTTGACAGTATGAACTTTCCCAGTCATAGTAAATCTGGGATCACGGTGGCATTTCTAGGTCCTACAAAAATGTGTGCTATCTTGGGAATGTTACCACTTCTTGCCCTGGGTGTTTCATAGAGGAGTTAAAAAAGAAAACACCCTCCTTCTACCTTCCAGTTGAGGTACTCTGGTGGGGAGCTTGTGTCTTGGTCAACAAATCACAAACAACTCTAGATGCTTGGTGACAGTTTGAAGAAGGCACATAGATATTTGCATTATGTTTTATTACAGCATATATTTGTGACTGAGAAACCAAAATACTTCTGAAGTATTTTCCTCTCTGAAGTAGTTGACTCATGGCATAAAATGGGAAACTATGAAGTCCTGTGTTTCTATTTTTCTAATGTAAATCTCTCTGTAAAGCTCAAAGATAAAAGTAGTTACCATTATTTTTTTTTTTATTTTTATTTTTTTTGAGAGGGAGTCTCGCTCTGTCACCCAGGCTGGAGTGCTGTGGCCAGATCTCAGCTCACTGCAAGCTCCGCCTCCCGGGTTCACGCCATTCTCCTGTCTCAGCCTCCCGGGTAGCTGGGACTACAGGCGCCGCCACGTCGCCCGGCTAGTTTTTTTTGTAGTTTTTTAGGGGTTTCACCGTGTTGGCCAGGATGGTCTCGATCTCCTGACCTCGTGATCCGCCCGTCTCGGCCTCCCAAAGTGCTGGGATTACAGGCTTGAGCCACCGCGCCCGGCCAGTAGTTACCATTTTTAAAGGATCCTTTTTTCCCCCTCTATTTTAACTCTTCCATTTAAAAAGGATTAGCATTGGAAAATTATTAGAATGGACATTCAGATTCTGTTGTGTATCTTAGTTGCCTGCTGAGAACACTGGCTCCCATCAGATTTAAACTCTAAAGACATTGTGAAGTCTTGGATATGCCGTCTCCTACTTTCTCTTTCTTTGTGGCCTTCAGATCATTAAATTTAGTGACTCAGCTAATTTTTTTTACCTACCTCTTAGAAAAGTTGAATGTATTTGTGACCAAGCACTTAAAGTTATTTCCTTTAAATCGAGTGTTTGAGACGTTTTTAGATTTATAACAGTCTTTGTTTACCGTGTAATTCAGTCCAATTGAGGAACTTCTAAAACTGCATTATCCAGACATCAAAGCTAAGAAGAAGAGTATACTTACACCAAGAAACTTATTAGGTTTCTAACAAGTGGAAAGTTACCAGGTGTCCCAAAATTAACCACTTCCATGCCAGCTGATTTTCATTTTTTGTAGCTATTTTAATGATCAGCAGCATTCTGGATTTAAAAATATCAGTTGTGGCTGGGCACAGTGGCTCACGCCTATGATCCCAGCACTTTGGGAGGCTGAGGTGAGAGGGTTGCTTGAGGCCAGGAGTTTGGGACCAGCCTGGGCAACATAGCAAGACCCCATTTCTAAATAATAACAATAATAATAATAATAAATTAGCCAGGCATGATGGCTTGCACCTGTAGTCCTAGCTACTTGGGATGCTGAAGTGGGAGAATCACTTGAGCCCAGGAGGTGGAGGCTGTAGTGAGCTGTGATTTACACCACTGCACTCCAGCATGGGTGACAGAGCAAGAATCCATCTCATAAAATAAAATAATCTGTTCTTCATTATTCAGAGTTGAGTGTTGCATTCTCTAGCAGCCTTCAAGTAACTGAAAATATGCCATTAAAAAGTATAACCAAGGTGTTGAATAGATAATACATTTTAGTTCATTTCAAAATAGAGCCAGTATCTTTATTTCTTGAGGTTTGAGAGCAGGTGATGTTTTGTTTTTCCTTCAGATTTCTGTGAAGGGATAGACGTCAGACCCACTTTACAGAGAACAGTTGAGTCACAGACAAGGGATGACTTGCCAGTTGCATGCAGCAGTCACTTTAAGTAGGACAGATGCTACCAAGTTGCATTTCAAGATTGGTGACCTTAAGACCTGACAGACCCTGGGGTCAGGAATTGATAGAGAAGGACTCTGTTAGATGAGGACCCATGACTTCCTTAACCCTTCATCAGCACTCCTGTCTGAGGCTCTGTTAAACCTAAGTGTCTTCATGGATTGAAACAAAATTATATGTGCATATTACAGAGTAATTGATTTTTGTACAGATATTTCCTGTTAGGTATTTCAGAGGATGTGTGTAAACATGCTTTAGATATGCATAAGCATCTTGTAATTTTGTTTATGTAAGCAATTGCCTAGAAAAGTAGAGGATGGGGAAGGTTTGTTTTTCTTTCCCATGGATACCCTGCTTGTTCCTGCTGAATTCTAGAACATGGCATCTTTAGGAACATGCCATTATCTGGAGACAGTTGCCTACAGTCATTGAGATTTTTCTTTTTAACATGGTCAGTTTTTGCATCCTACATCTAGTCACATTACATAGAGGGTTTGGCTTTCTGGGATATCAGAAGGAAGCTATGGATATTTGGAAAAGGGCTGTGACCTTTTGAGGTTATCATCACAGGGGACAATTGCACTCTCCCATTCATTGCTCCCTGGTATCAGTCAGAATAATGCGTGGTGGTCTGACTTCCAGTGGCATTTCTTATGCGACAGGCGCACAAAAACATATTGAAGTCATGGCAAGGCTAGATTTCTACAGACATAAATGAGATTCAGAAGAAAATTGCTCTGTTCATTTGGCTGCAGGTTCAGTGCTTGCACAGTCATATTGGAGTGTCTAAGTAAACTGCAGTGCAGCATCAACTGTCGTAGCTGGAAAGTTGGTAAAGATTGTAAGCCATAACAGTTTGTTACTTAAGCTGTTAAAACGTTGGTCCTTCAAGGTGCAATTTTTTTGGCCACATTCTGTGGTCCCCCATAGCCTTCAGGAAGGAATCCAAACTCTTAAAGTGGTTTGATCCAGTCCCTGATTCCTTGCTAATGCATCTTACCCATTCTTTCCCCCGACACACTTTGTTCCAGCTGGTTCTCCCAACTGGCTGTGCTTTTTTTCAGGGAGGGAAGGGTCTGTGCACACTGTCCTTCTGTCTTAAATGCACTTCATACTTCAGGTCTCACCTGAGATGGAACTTCCTACAGAAAGGCTTTTCCGAATCTAAAAGGCGGGCTTGGGGACCGTTTAATATGCTGAATCGTCATTCAGTTATTGATTCTTTCAGTAAATATTTGTGTTAAGCACTGTATAGGCTGATGACACAGAATAGAACTAGACAGGGGACAGGCCTCACAGAGCTTGCATTCTTGTCAGGGAAACCATCTCGTATTTACACACTTAATTTTATTTGGAAATGATTGAAAACTTATAAAAATAGCACAAAGGAATATCCTACATGTTTTACCCAGATTCATCTTTTTTTTTTTCCAGATTCACCTGTTGTTAACAATTTACCACCCCATTTATGTTCTTATTCTCTCTGTATACATAATTTTTGGAGTGGGATCAGTTACATGCATTATGGTGCTTCCCCCCAAAATACTAAGGTGTGAATTTCCTAAAAGTAGAGGTATTTTCACATGATAGATTTTATAGATTTACATTGATAAAATATTTCATTTGGGAGAGTATCCTTCCTGCGTTTTTTTTTTTTTCCATTTTTTTTTTTGTTTTTTTTTGAGAGTGAGTCCTCACCTCTGTCACCCAGGGCTGGAGTGCGGTGGCCAGATCTCAGCCTCACCTCGCAAACTCCGCCTCCCGGTGTTTAACGCCATTCTCCTGCCTCGCCTCCCGATAGCTGGGACTACAAGGCGCCCGCACACCTCGCCGCGGTCTATTTTTTGTATTTTTGTAGTGAGAGAACGGGTTTCACCGTGGTAGCCAGGATGGTCTCCGATCTCCTGACGATCGTGATCCGCCCGCCTCCGGCCTCCCAAAGTGCTGGGATTACAGGCTTGGAGCCACCGCCCGGCCTTTTTTTTTTTTGAGACGGAATCTCTCGCTGTGTTGCCCAGGCTGGAGTGCAGATGGCCAGATCTCAGCTCACTGCAAAGCTCTGCCTCCAGGGTTTCGCCAATTTTCGCTGCCTCAGCCCTCTCCAAGTAGCTGGGACTACAAGCGCCTGCCACCCACGTCGCCCGGCTATTCGGGCGCTCGGTCGCCTGCCACTTCGCCGACCGGCTAGTTTTTTTGTATTTTTTAGTAAGAGACGGGCGTTTCACAATGTTAGCGCAGTGAGTGGGGGCCGTCTGAGGTCGTGCCTGACTCGTCGATCCGCCCGTTCTCGGGCCTCCCAAGTTGCTGGGAACACAGGCTTGAAGCCCTTGAGCCACCGCGCCCGGCCCAATCTTTTTTTTTTACTGTGTTAAAATACATAAAACATAAAGCTTGCTGTTTTAATCATTTTTAATTATACAGTTCAGCGGTATTAAATACTTTAATGTTATGCAACTATTTCTGTAACTCCATCTTGTAAAGCTGAAACTCTACTCATTAAGCAGTAACTTTTCATTCCTGCTTTCCCCAGCCCCTGACAACCACTGTTCTACTTTCTGTCTCTATGAGTTTGACTACTCTTAAGCACTGCATATAAGTGGAATCACATAGTATTTGTCTTTTCGTGACTGGCTTACTTCACGTAGCACAATGTCCTCAAGATTCAGCCATGTTGTCAGAATTTCCTTCCCTTTAAAGACTGAATAGGCCAGGCGTGATGGCTCACACCTGTAATCCCAGAACTTTAGGAGGCCAAGGCAGGCAGATCGCCTGAGTTTAGGAGTTTGAGACCAGCCCAGGCAACATGGTGAAACCTCGTCTCTACTAAAAATACAAAAGTTAGCTGGGCATGGTGGCGCATGCCTGTAATCCCAGCTACTCAGGAGGCTGAGGAAGGAGAATCGCTTGAACCCGGGAGGCCAAGATCGCACCACTGCACTCCAGCCTGGGCTACAGAGCAGGACTCTGTCTCAAAAAATAAAATAAAGGCCAGGCGCGGTGGCTCACGCCTGTAATCCCAGCACTTTGGGAGGCCAAGACGGGCGGATCATGGGGTCAGGAGATCGAGACCATCCTGGCTAACACGGTGAAACCCCGTCTCTACTAAAAATACAAAAACTAGCCAGGTGTGTGGTGGGCGCCTGTAATCCTAGCTTCTAGGGAGGCTGAGGCGAGAGAATGGCGTGAACCCAGGAGGCGGAGCTTACAGTGAGCTGAGATCCGGCCACTGCACTCCAGCCTGGGCAACAGAGCAAGACTCCGTCTCAAAAAATAAATAAATAAAATAAAATAAAAATAAAGTTGAATAATATTATATTGTATGTATATATCACATTTTCTTATCCATTCATGAGTAGGTGGATACTTTGGGTTGCTTCTGTGTTTTGTTATTGTTGTTGTTGTTTTGAGACAGAGTCTCATTCTGTTGCCCAGACTAGATTGCGGTAATGCGATCTCAGCTCACCGCAACCACCACCTCCCAGGTTCAAGCGATTCTCCTGCCTCAGCCTCCCAAGTAACTGGGATTACCGTTACATGTCACCACACCCAGCTAATTTTTGTATTTTTAGTACAGACGGCATTTCACCATGTTGGCCAGGCTGGTCTCGAACTCCTGACCTCAGGTGATCCGCCCACCTCGGCCTCCCAAAGTTCTGGGATTACAGGTGTGAGCTACTGCGCCCGGCAGAGGTTCTTGTTTTTTGCAATGGGTTTATAATTCATTATCATACTTAATATTTTGGTGCTCAAATTGTCCCAGAGTTGGCCAGTGGGAACCCCTTCAGGCTGGCTTCTGTGTCCTTGTGAGATGCTCCATCGTTTTTTTTCTTGCATAAAAAGATGTTCCAGGCTCATCTTGTCCCTATCCTGCCCTAATCCTGGAATCAGCCCTTTTTCCAGGGAGCCCTCACACCCTTGTTTTAGCACTTACCACACTGCTTACTTATGTTTTCCTCCATTGGACTAGATTGTACCTCTCTGAGAACACATAGATGTGAGTCTTATTTGCTCTTGTATCTTCACCCAGCACAAGGCCTGACACATGAGATGTTTACTAAATATTTGTTGAATAAAAAATTTTTACTGTAGTTAATTGATTAAAATTTGGCTCTAAAATTATGATGCTGATGGGTTTTCTCTTTTTTTCCCCGTCTAGGAAGAAATGTTGGCTATTTGGCGATGAGAGGTGGTGAACAGTGACCATACTGGTATACAACACTATGGGACCTGGCGTTTTTGCTGCATGTCCAGCCCACCCCCACTAATAATGTAGGAAGCCATCTGATCCATTGGAAACACTAATCTGATCTCGGAAGTGGCTGATCGTGGCAGGATGTGTCGACGATGATGATGGCAAGAAAGCAAGATGTCCGAATTCCCACCTACAACATCAGTGTGGTGGGATTATCTGGGACCGAGAAGGAAAAGGGCCAGTGTGGGATTGGAAAGTCTTGTTTGTGCAACCGCTTTGTGCGCCCGAGTGCTGACGAGTTTCACTTGGACCATACCTCCGTCCTCAGCACCAGTGACTTTGGAGGGCGAGTGGTCAATAATGACCACTTTCTCTACTGGGGAGAAGTTAGCCGCTCCCTGGAGGATTGTGTGGAATGTAAAATGCACATTGTGGAGCAGACTGAATTTATTGATGATCAGACTTTTCAACCTCATCGAAGCACGGCCCTGCAGCCCTATATCAAGAGAGCTGCTGCAACCAAGCTTGCATCAGCTGAAAAACTCATGTACTTTTGCACTGACCAGCTGGGGCTGGAGCAGGACTTTGAGCAGAAACAAATGCCAGACGGAAAGCTGCTGGTTGATGGTTTTCTTCTTGGTATCGACGTTAGCAGGGGCATGAACAGGAACTTTGATGACCAGCTCAAGTTTGTCTCTAATCTCTATAATCAGCTTGCAAAAACAAAAAAGCCCATAGTGGTGGTCCTGACTAAGTGTGACGAAGGTGTTGAGCGGTACATTAGAGATGCACATACTTTTGCCTTAAGCAAAAAGAACCTCCAGGTTGTGGAGACCTCAGCGAGATCCAATGTAAACGTGGACTTGGCTTTCAGCACCTTAGTGCAACTCATTGATAAAAGTCGGGGAAAGACAAAAATCATTCCTTATTTTGAAGCTCTCAAGCAGCAGAGTCAGCAGATAGCTACAGCGAAAGACAAGTATGAGTGGCTAGTGAGTCGCATTGTGAAAAACCACAATGAGAATTGGCTGAGTGTCAGCCGAAAGATGCAGGCCTCTCCAGAATACCAGGACTATGTCTACCTGGAAGGGACTCAGAAAGCCAAGAAGCTGTTTCTACAGCACATCCACCGCCTCAAGCATGAGCATATCGAGCGTAGGAGAAAGCTGTACCTGGCAGCCCTGCCATTAGCTTTTGAAGCTCTTATACCTAATCTAGATGAAATAGACCACCTAAGCTGCATAAAAGCCAAAAAGCTCTTAGAAACCAAGTCAGAATTCTTGAAGTGGTTTGTTGTGCTTGAAGAGACACCATGGGATGCCACCAACCACATTGACAACATGGAAAATGAACGGATTCCCTTTGATTTAATGGATACTGTCCCTGCAGAGCAGCTGTACGAGGCCCACTTAGAGAAGCTGAGGAATGAGAGGAAAAGAGTTGAGATGCGAAGGGCGTTTAAAGAAAACCTGGAGACCTCTCCTTTCATAACTCCCGGAAAGCCTTGGGAAGAGGCCCGTAGTTTTATTATGAATGAAGATTTCTACCAGTGGCTGGAAGAATCTGTATACATGGATATTTACGGCAAACACCAAAAGCAAATTATAGATAAAGCAAAGGAAGAATTTCAGGAGTTGCTTTTGGAATATTCAGAATTGTTTTATGAACTGGAGCTGGATGCTAAGCCCAGCAAGGAGAAGATGGGTGTTATTCAGGATGTTCTGGGAGAGGAACAGCGATTTAAAGCATTACAAAAGCTCCAAGCAGAGCGTGATGCCCTTATTCTGAAACACATTCATTTTGTGTACCACCCAACAAAGGAGACATGCCCCAGCTGCCCAGCTTGTGTGGACGCTAAGATTGAGCACTTGATTAGTTCTCGGTTTATCCGGCCGTCTGACCGGAATCAGAAAAATTCACTCTCTGACCCTAACATTGATAGAATCAACTTGGTTATATTGGGCAAAGACGGCCTTGCCCGAGAATTGGCCAATGAGATTCGAGCTCTTTGTACAAATGACGACAAGTATGTGATAGATGGTAAAATGTATGAGCTTTCCCTGAGGCCAATAGAGGGGAATGTCAGGCTTCCTGTGAACTCTTTCCAGACACCAACATTTCAGCCCCATGGCTGTCTTTGCCTTTACAATTCAAAGGAATCGCTATCCTATGTAGTGGAAAGTATAGAGAAGAGTAGAGAGTCCACACTTGGCCGGCGGGATAATCATTTAGTCCATCTCCCCCTTACATTAATTTTGGTTAACAAGAGAGGAGACACCAGTGGAGAGACTCTGCATAGCTTAATACAGCAAGGTCAGCAAATTGCTAGCAAACTTCAGTGTGTCTTTCTCGACCCTGCTTCTGCTGGCATTGGTTATGGACGCAACATTAATGAAAAGCAAATCAGTCAAGTTTTGAAGGGACTCCTGGACTCTAAGCGTAACTTAAACCTGGTCAGTTCTACTGCTAGCATCAAAGATTTGGCTGATGTTGATCTACGAATTGTTATGTGTCTGATGTGTGGAGATCCTTTTAGTGCAGATGACATACTTTTTCCTGTCCTTCAGTCCCAAACCTGTAAATCTTCCCATTGTGGAAGCAACAACTCTGTTTTACTTGAACTACCAATCGGACTGCACAAGAAGCGGATCGAACTGTCTATTCTTTCATACCATTCCTCCTTTAGCATCAGAAAGAGCCGGTTGGTTCATGGGTACATTGTTTTTTATTCAGCCAAACGTAAGGCCTCTTTGGCTATGTTACGTGCCTTTCTTTGTGAAGTGCAGGATATTATTCCTATTCAGCTCGTAGCACTCACTGATGGCGCTGTAGATGTCCTGGACAATGACTTAAGTCGGGAACAGCTGACTGAGGGGGAGGAGATTGCTCAAGAAATTGACGGAAGGTTCACAAGCATCCCCTGTAGCCAACCCCAGCATAAACTTGAGATCTTTCACCCATTTTTTAAAGATGTGGTGGAAAAAAAGAACATAATCGAGGCTACTCATATGTACGATAATGCTGCCGAGGCCTGTAGCACAACCGAAGAGGTGTTTAACTCCCCCCGGGCAGGATCACCGCTCTGCAACTCAAACCTGCAGGATTCAGAAGAAGATATCGAGCCATCTTACAGCCTGTTTCGAGAAGACACATCACTGCCTTCTCTGTCCAAAGACCATTCTAAACTCTCTATGGAACTGGAGGGAAATGATGGGCTGTCTTTCATTATGAGCAATTTTGAGAGTAAACTGAACAACAAAGTACCTCCACCAGTCAAACCAAAGCCTCCTGTCCATTTTGAAATTACAAAGGGGGATTTATCTTATTTAGACCAAGGCCATAGGGATGGACAGAGGAAGTCTGTGTCTTCTAGCCCCTGGCTGCCTCAGGATGGGTTTGATCCTTCTGACTATGCTGAACCCATGGATGCTGTGGTGAAGCCAAGGAATGAAGAAGAAAACATATACTCCGTGCCCCATGACAGCACCCAAGGCAAAATCATCACCATTCGGAATATCAACAAAGCCCAGTCCAACGGCAGCGGGAATGGTTCCGACAGTGAAATGGACACCAGCTCTCTAGAGCGAGGGCGCAAGGTTTCCATCGTGAGCAAGCCAGTGCTGTACAGGACGAGATGCACCCGGCTGGGGCGGTTTGCTAGTTACCGAACCAGCTTCAGCGTAGGGAGTGATGATGAGCTGGGGCCCATCCGGAAGAAAGAGGAGGATCAGGCATCCCAGGGTTATAAAGGGGACAATGCCGTGATTCCATATGAAACAGACGAAGACCCACGGAGGAGGAATATTCTTCGCAGCCTAAGGAGGAACACTAAGGTAAGACACCAGTTTAGGATTAGTCATACTGTTTTGTACAGTGTCTCGGTGAGGGTTGATACATGATGATTTTTCAAGGACAACCTATTCTGGTAAAAAAAACTGCCCTGTGTGTGTGTTTGACTTAGCATAAAAAGCAGTGCCTCAATTAACTACTACTACTATTGGCAGCTCTCAAGTAGTTAGGACTTTGGATAGATAGTCTGAGTTGTTGTTGCCTAAAACAATAGTTAATTAATTAGCAAAATGAGGAGATAATGCAGAACTTGTCAGCGCCTTGACAAGTGGCCAAGCACAGTGACAATACACTTGCTCTCTGCTCTCCCTTCACTAAAACACCGGAACTCAAAACTGCTTGCCGCAATCTGTCTCTGCTAAACATAACATTTCATCCGCACATCTCTTAAATGACCCTTTACTCCCTTGCTGATCTGTAAAGGTTGCTGCATTTGAGTGAAAAATTGGATGATGATTTGCACACACACATCAGTGACGAGTCTTTGAGTACATAAATGAAAAAAGAGAATCTTGCCACTGAGAGTTATAAACCTGTCCTGTATTTGTTAAATTGGAATATCATCCAGCTCTATTATTTTATCTTCAAGGGAGTTGCTGCTGCTATCAGTTAGAAACTCGGATTTTATTTAGGGATCACAAATGGGGCAGTGAGGGAAAAGAAAAAGTTAATTGTATACATTATAAACATTGGGCCTGCTCATCATATGTAGAGGCAGGAGCAAATGAAGTCTATCTTTTTTTGGGGGGGGGAGGGGGGATGGAATCTCACTTAGTCACCTAGACTGGAGTGCAGTGGTACAATCTCCGCTCACTGCAAGCTCCACCTCCTGGGTTCACGCCATTCTCCTGCCTCAGCCTCCTGAGTAGCTGGGATTTTACAGGCACCCACCACTGTGCCCAGCTAATTTTTTTATTTTATTTTATTTTTTAGTAGAGACAGGGTTTCACCGTGTTAGCCAGGATGGTCTCCATCTTCTGACATCATGATCCGCCCGCCTCGGCCTCCCAAAGTGCTGGGACTACAGGCATGAGCCACTGCGCCTGGCTGCAGATGAAGTCTCTTATCCTGCTAGAATTGTAGTTTGTAGTCTGCAGGGCAGAGAGCTGTAAGCAGTACTCTGTCCCCTTGGGTTTAGGCTTTGAGAAAGAAAAAGCGTTTCTCAACTTTTTTTTTTTCCATTTGGAGTAGGGAGAAATAATCTTCCTCCCCACCCCCAAATGCCAAGGCTGATTTAGAAATACTGAAATACTCTATAGGCCAGGCGCAGCGCGGTGGCTCATGCCTGTAATCCCAGCACTTTTGGAGGCCGAGGCAGGTAGATCTCTTGAGGTCAGGAGTGAGACCAGCCTGGCCAATGTGGTGAAACCCTGTACTAAAAAAGTACAAAAATTAGCCGGGCGTGGTGGCAGGCATTTGTAGTCCCAGCTACTCAGGAGGCTGAGGCAGGAGAATCGTGTGAACCTGGGAGGCAGAGGTTGCAGTGAGCCAAGATCATGCCACTGTATTCCAGCCTGGGCAACAGAGGGAGACTCTGTCTCAAAAAAAAAAAAAGAAAAGAAAAAACAATATGCGTGTGTGTGTGTGTGTGTGTGTATATATATATATAAATGCTCTTTATTTTTTCAGAAAAAGACATTTTGGTGAGATACCACAACAGAACTGTGTTATATAATAATCCTTGACCAGCAGGTTATGATACATAGGATTTCTTCATGTTAAAGCTTTTGCTACTCTCCCTCCCATGAAAGAACAGAGAACAGAATTACTTGTCTAAAAGTATTGCAGGGACCTTTGGAAAGAAAGGTTGCCAGAAACTTTTATTATTACAAATCCTACCAAATCAGAAGGTTCTAGAATCCAGGCTGTCTTGCGAGCTGACAATCCTGACAACTCTTTGTAAAATATAATACAGAGGCCAGTTTGGCAGCCCTGCGGGCCCCAAGAGATGGGGGAACAGGGTGCCATCACCCTCCCAAGGAAATTGCATCCCCCTTGTGCTACATCACATAGTAGAGAGTGTTCCTGCATTACCGCTGTCCAGGAGCTTCCAGAGTTTTTTCACCTGTGCTGTGTGAGAAAGGGCAGAGTGGTTCGGTTCCCCTCCCCACCTGTGCTGACTATTAATAAATGCCATAGGCATCCTCCTGTTTGACTTTCCTTTGCCTGGCTTTTCTACGTGGAGTCCTTCATCTGCCTCCAGTGTTTTCTCCTCCAAAGGTTGGTAGGAGGCCAACCTGTGGAAAGCATTGCTTATTTAGGAAGCCAGAAAACAGCCTGACTTGCCTCCAGTATTTTCCCAGAGCTCACCTATTTAATGTTACTGGAATCCAAACATTTTGAACATTTCTTCTCTTCCTCCTCCTCTCCCAATGAAGACTGTTGCCAGAACAGCTTAAAAATGCTGACAGCCTTCTAATTTGTGGGGGTGTTTGCACACCTGGAAATTAGGAAGGTGGCATAATAGCATACTGAATTATAACTATGTTCTGATTTCTACCTACATTTTTAATATTTACTGAAAATGATGCTTTAAAAACACATTCTCATGCAAGCCAGGCTTTAAAGAGCACATACTGTAGTGGAGGCTGAGCAGAAAACAACTGGTCACAGTGCGCCTCTGAGATAGCTGTGTTCATGCTGGTAATGAGCACTTCCTAACCTGAGACTTTCTTCCCCGGGTTGTTGGGTCAGCGTGCAAGAAGTGGTCAGCTTCCGGTCTATCTTTAGCTATGTGGGCCACACCTCTTCAAGTCAAATAAAAATGATACTTCTGGCCCAAGAGCAATAGCGTGCCAAAAGTCAGTTATGGAGTATCCTTTGGAAAGAGTGACTAGAAGGTGAAATTTTCTTTTCCTGCCTTGGAAAATGGTACTTTGAAATGAGGGTAGTTGCTTTGTCGTCCTGGTGCAGAGATGAGCAAATCCTTTGCCGCTAGAGCAAACCTCCTATTAAAATTGCTGCAGTTCGGAACATAGACTGGCACTTGTTTTACTGGAAAAGCAAGATACCGTCAGGGCAGAGAAGGCCAAAACAACCCCTGTGTGGGGGATTTGGCCTTTGGTTTTTATTGGCATGACAAAGCAATACAATATTTATTTGAAGGGAGGGGGCAGCCAGGCACTAGGATTTCAGTTGGTAATGGAAAATACACTCAGTACCTCTGCATGCCAGTCACCATGGGGAAATGGCACAGACCCTTCTTGCCCAGACCTTAGTACCCAGTTGAGGCAGCAAGACCTACACAGCCACTGAAAATAGGTGGCCTGCCCAGGGAAGGCTGTGTGTGGGCATGTTGGGGTAGTTATGTTAGAGTAGGGTGTAGTGATTAGGAGCTCAAGCTCTGGGAATCTGGGCTACAGTCAACTCCAGCTCCTCCACTTCCTTACTTGGACTTTGAGCACGTGAGTCACCTCTCCACATTCTTTTTGCAAAAGAGGGAGCACCTTCCTGATCAGGTTGTGACAAATGAACACTGGGCGCAGTGCATGCTGGATAAGTGTCAGCTGTCTTCATTTAACTAGACCCCAGAGAATGAGTGGAACTAAAGCAGTGGTGTGAGGTAAGGAAGGACTTGAAGGTAAAAATATGCATATTGTATTCCGAGAAAGGAGAAAACTTGTCTGGTCTAGCTGAGGGCTTGAGGGACCAACATTATCCGTCCCCTCTTGTGGAAGTTTTAACTCCATGAATTACTGAGCTGCTTTCTTGGTACTTACCCTAGCAACCGCCCTAACAACAACAAAAAAAAGCTATGCTCTGGGTACCAATGTGATACAGAAAAAAATCACTCAGTGCCCTTGGCTGATTTGCTAGATTAGGTCTTTACTGTAAAACTGCAGTTGGAGTGAGGGAATCGCTTTCATTTCTCCTCATGAAAGTGCGGACTGTAAAGCTGACTCTCATTCTGGGTGCTTTTCCCAGCTGAACCATTTAGCAACCCACCCTCATAGTGGGAGCCTTCCGCACTCAGCTGAATGAAATTGAAAATCTACGATTGCACTTCAGTAGGGTCCATGAATAGTGGCTTTGTCTGTACAGAGTTGTTGTTGCACATGGTCTCTGTCTCCCAGTGCCATGCGTTTGCAAAGACGAGATCAGGATCGGCAGGGTCTTATTTTAAAGCCAAAAAACAGGCTGGGGAGCCTTGTTCCACAAAGTACGCCTTTTGGTCATGCTGAAATGGCTGCATTTGGTGTGTTTGACCATGGATTTAAAGAGAAGACATTATTGGCTATTTACCCTTCTATCTGATGTGTTCTTATTTTGGCGCTAGAAAAAAAAAAGACAAAACAGAATGATAAAGAAAATCTTTCACTCACTGCAGCAACCACATGACAAGACAACCTATTGAAAAGCTAACCAATTCAATCATGCATTGTTTGGTCTATAAGGCACCAAGTAACCAGTTTGACAGTTTGTGTCCTCCCCTGGTGAATTGGCTTATTTCATTGGATTCAGTGAATTGGCTGGTTGTTGTGGCTTTGTGTGGACACAGCTCTCATTTTGTGAGGCCTAGAATGGAGTTAAAGTTTCTAGTGTGAATAAAAACCAGCTGGGGAATTGGACTGCTTGCTCCCCTGGGAGGGATGTTGCATTTTGACAGACAAGCTGAATGCGATGAAATATGAGCTCTTTGTAACCTGCCTAGGAAAGACTCGGTGTGTGCTTCAGGAATGGTTAGTCCTACTCAATGAGCTTTGAGACCAAATACATACCTTGGTTTTAAAAATGGGGTGGGCACACTGACTTGACCTTGGATTTTCTGTTTCCTGAAAAAATTTTGTCTTTTAAACGAGGTACTTTTGTCTCCAGAGCACAAGTTCAGTCATTCTTTTAGGAAGGAGACATGCAATTCGGTGCGTGGGCATTTAGTGAGCACTTGTTTTATGCCCAACGTTGTGCTGGGTGTCCTAGGTGTGGCAGTGACGTTAATCCAGCTTACCGTCTTGGGGATGTTGGGTTTTAAACATGTACTTGCATGCATTTTGAATATTACCAGAGGGAAAGTACGGGATACTAAGGAATTGTGTAACAAGGAAGTTTAACCTAAACTGCGGTGTCAGGAAAGCTCCCCAAGGAAAAGATATTTAAGGCTGAGACTTTTGAAGCATGAGGCAGACAAAGTCAGTGAGGATGGAAGCTTCATGGAGCTGAAAGAACTTGATGTGTTCAAAGAGTTGAAAGAAGCTTAGCGTGGCTGCTCTGGAGAGTTGAGGGGGACCCAGGCCAAATGATAGAGGGCTGTGGCTACCATGTGAAGGGTTTTGTGTTTTTGTGCATTTATTGAATACCTACTGTGTGTCAGGTACATATCAGCCATTTTCATATGAATTTTTTATTTATTCCTCCTCCCAGTCTTAATGAGGTGATGTTTTTCATCCTTGATTTTGAGGTGAGGTAACTAAGGCTCAGAGAGATTAAACCTTGCCCAAGTAAGTGTAGCCACTGAGTGGAAGAGCTGAGATCCTGAACCCTGGTGTTCTGATTTCCACTTCCTGTGGATTTTCGTCATCCAGTCTGCAGAAAAGTTGCTAATATTCAACAGTCAGGTGCCTATATTTAGACCACTCAATCAGTCCAGTCGATTTGTTCATTCAAACAAAAGATCTTTGATTATCTGAAAAAATCCGTTTTTCCTCACTGCCCCCCTGAACAGCACGGTGCTGTTTGTTTCTAGCTTCAAAGCCTAGTTGAGTAGAGGACAAAAAAGGCATGGAGACATTGAAATAGCAACTGGAACTTTGAGAAGTTGTTTCTCACTGGTGTCACTCGATTCTCAGTTTATTTTAAGCCTGAAGAACTTCTGTAGTGTGTTTTTGGTGATAAAAATAGACTATCTTTAACTATCTGCCTTAGCTTACAGCACACCTGTTCTTTAAAAGAAAAAAAAAATGATGATAGGCAACCCAAATCTGTTTTTAAAAGAACTGGGAATTGTGTTGATGCCTCACTGAGCGAACTTGGTCTCCTCCACCACCTGGTGATACTGAAATACCTTTGTAGGGACTCAAATTATTCCAACTCTAGTTGGGAATCACCTTTGCTTATAAGGCAAAGGCCTTCCAAATGGGTTTTCTACAGCGTTTGAGGCAAGCTATAAAAACTGACTCATAGCACTGAAAAGTCCAAATTCAGTGTGTGTTGAACTTCAGGCAAGTGTTCATGAAAATGTACCTGAAACTAGTGGGCCCTCCTCGCTGTTTGGCTCCCAATCACACTGGCCATGAGTTGTCTTCTCAGGGGTGGACCCACGATCGCCAGACTTTATGCCTTTATAGAGCAAAAAGCTATGGTCTGAGCTGGGTGCAGTGGGTCACACCTGTAATCCCAACAGTTTGGGAGGCCGAGGCAGGCACATCACTTGAGGTCAGGAGTTCGAGACCAGCCTGGCCAACATGGCGAAACCCTGTCTCTACAAAAAATACAAAAATTAGGCAGGTGTGGTGGCGGATGCCTATGATCCTAGCTACTCAGGAGGCTGAGGCAGGAGAATCACTTGAACCCAGGAGGCGGAGGTTGCAGTGAGCCGGGATCATGCCACTGCACTCCAGCCTAGGCAATAGAGGGAGACTGTCTCAAAAAAAAAAAAAAAAAAAAGACTATGGTCTGGATTTAGTTAGCTCATGCAATAGGGTGACATGCCTCCATTTCTTTTCCCATTATTTAAGAGGATTAGGGATGGCAGGAAGGCCAGGACTTTGTGGTCCTTCCTGTTCATCCCTAAATAAAGATGCTCCACGATGGTGAGTGACTGAGTCATAGTATTAACTGCCAGCTTGAAGGAGACCATATCTAAGCATTTGTGCTTTAATAATAGATTTTATAAGCAAGAATACATCTGCCTTCAGGTTTTCTTTTAAACTTGGGCGTGGAATTTTCAGAGCCAGAAGGGGAGCACCAGTTAACCAAGAATACATTTGGAGCATAAGCAAATAACTTAATTGAAAAGGTCCTTTTGGAACTCTTTTGGAAATAGAAGAGAATAATTGCCAATCAGAAAGGCACGATGTTGAATATTGAATGCAAGAAAGTGGTTTACGGAACAGCTGTAGTAATACCACTTATGGAATCTTTCCGATTTTCTAAGACTCTACTGGTTACAGTTAGTCCACAGTATGCCACCACACAACTTGGCAAGCCATGAGTGTGACCCTCTGGGGCTCTGTGTATTGATTTCACTCTCATCATTCAGATGGCACTGTCCCTGTTCCAGACTGCATTCCATATATGGTGTTACCCTGTTACTCATTTTTTTTTAACATAAAACATTAATGCCGGGTGTGGTGGCTCACACCTGTAATCCCAGCACTTTGGGAGGTCGAGGTGGGCAGATTACCTGAGGTCAGGAGTTCAAGACCAGCCTGACAAACATGGAGAAACACCATCTCTACTGAAAGTACAAAATTAGCCAGGCTTGGTGGCACATGCCTGTAATCCTAGCTACTCAGGAGGCTGAGGCAGAAGAATCACTTGAACCTGGGAGGTGGAGTTTGCAATGAACTGAGATCGCACCATTGCACTCCAGCCTGGGCAACAAGAGCGAAACTCCATCTCAAAAAAAAAAAAAAAAAAAAATTTTAGTTTGGGTCTCACTATGTTCCGGGCTGGTCTCAAAACTCTTGGCCTTAAGCAGTCCTTCCACCTGGGCTTCCCAAAGTGTTGGGATTACAGGCATGAGTCACTGCACCTGGCTGGTGTTAACTGTTTTAAAAAAAGGCCAGACGTGGTGGCTCACACCTGTAATCCCAATACTTTGGGAGGCCGAGTTTGGCAGATTGCTTGAGCCCAGGAGTTTGAAACTAGCTTGGGCAACATGGCAAAACCCTGTCTCTACAAAAAATTATCTGGGCGTGGTGGCACATGCCTGTAGTCCCAGCTAGTTGGGAGGCTGAGGTGGGAGATTCACCTGAGGCCAGCGAGGTCAAGGCTGCAGTGAGCCGTGATTACACCACTGCACTCCAGCCTGGGCAACACAGTGAGACGCTGTCTCAAAAAACCCACCAGAAAACCCAGTACCGATGCCTGGTTCCCCACCACCCCACCCTGCTTCCACTCCAATTAAATCAAAATCTCTAGGGCTGTTGTCTAGGCACTTTTTTTTTTTTCTTTTTTTTTTTTTTTTTTGAGTACGGAGGTCTCGCTCTATCACCCAGGCTGGAGTCAGTGGCCAGATCTCAGCTCACTGCAAGCGCCGCCTCCCGGGTTTATGCCATTCTTCTGCTCAGCGGCCTCCAGAAGCTGGGACACAGCGCCCGCCAACCGTCGCCTGGCTAGTTTTTTGTTTTTTTAGTAGAGACGGGGTTTCACCATGTTAGCCAGGATGGTCCCTTCGATCTCCTGACCTCGTGAATCCGCCCGCTCGGCTCCCAAAGTGCGGGATTTACAGGCTTGAGCCACCGCGCCCAGCTAGGCACTTAAAAAAAAAAAAAAAAAAAAAAAAAAAAAAAAGACCAAAAAGGCAGTGAATCCAACAGGCTGGGTTCCATTTTGTATTTCCTTTAATAGATATGTTACCAGGCATTTAAAAGGTTTAAAAGGCTATCCCGATGGTACAACTCTAGTGACCTTATTTTCTGACTCTAAAATCTAGATAAGTAACTTTACATGTATAAGGTTGTTTATGGAGACCAAAAGAGAATATTTGAAGTTGACAGCGTAGGGTCAGTAAGTAGCCCTCCCTGCTGTTCCCACAGAAGATAGAATGTTCTTACCTTTTTCCATTGTCGCATAGCTGGTACTTGCTCATGTGGTACCTAGATCAGCTTTGTTTATTGTGGATATGTCTTCTGTTACCAAATAGATTAGAAGTTCATTGAGGGCGGGAGACGACTTTGGTCCTACTGTTAGCTCTGCTGCTAGTTTGTTACGTGGCCTTGGGGTAATTCATAAATTCATTAAAAAAAAAAAAAATTGCCTTCTAGGAACTTAGCCCAGTAGAATATTTGTTGTATGTGTACATAAATAACCGTACCTTATTCAGTACCTACAGAAGGAATTAGGACTTCATCTGGCAGTTTTTAAAAGGCTTGTGATATAGTACTGCCAAAGTATGAACAAGGCCTTCTAAGCCTCACCTCCTCACATGCTAGTGTGAGCAGCACAGTGTAAGGAGAAAAGAGAATCTGTACCATAGAGATAGTCCGCGTCTCAGCTAAATTTGAGAAAATAGAAAAGAACATTGGCCCAGTACATTATTGGAAACTGTTTTTGTTCAGCAAATATATTGAGTGCCCACTGCACGTCAGGCCCTGGAACCCAACCATCTTCCCAGCTGATAGAGGGCCCTTCTTTTGGCTCTTACCTATCCCTTGGCTTCCATTCTACTCTTTTTCTTGCCCCAGTGGACTTGGACAGGGTCTGTGGACTGGGCTTACAGCCGAGTGGGGAGCAGAGGCAGTGACAGATGCAGCTTCCTGCTCTGCCGCAGTCAGGAGTTTCCTCTTTATGCCCTTGTGTCTGAAAAGCCGAGAGACCAGAGGTAGTTTCCAGGCACCATTTCTCCCCAGTGTACCACGGGCATAAACTATTATTTATAAACTTTGCTGTGGTTAGTATCAAGACCAAAATCAGGTGTGTTTTAAGCAAACTATGAGGTACAAAGCAATGGACTATGTTGTTCTTTTTGTTTAAAATCGATCTAAAAGGCCAAGGTGAAGGTGTTTCAGGCTGGCCCAGTCCTTTGTGTATGGCAGTGGCATTTCATCGTGGAGGAGATGGATCATGCAGGGGAAAGAGCATGGGACTTTGACGTTCAAAGATCACAGCACACTAAGTGCTGGCTCTGAATCTCCATGAGTCTCTGTTTTCTCAACTGTAAAATGGGTCTAAATGACCCTTACCTTGCAGAGTGGTCGTGAGGTTTTGAATAATTGTGCAGAACAACTACCACCATGCCCAGCCACTCCTAAGGAATCTCTATTCCATTTTTGACCTAGTTGGACTCTAAACTTAGAGGCGGCCAGTCACAGTGGCTCACACCTATAATCCCAACACTTTGGGAGGCCAAGGCAGGTGGATCACTGGAAGTCAGGAGTTCGAGAACAGCCTGGCCAACATGGTGAAACCCCGTCTTTACTAAAAATACAAAAACTTGCTGGGCATAGTGGCTCACGCCTGTAATCGCAGCTACTCAGGAGGCTGAGGCAGGAGAATGGCTTGTCCTGGGGAGGCGGAGGTTTCAGTGAACCAAGATTGCACTCCAACTTGGGGGACAGAGTGAGACTCCATTTCAATAAAAATAAATAAATAAATAAGTAAACTTAGAGGCACACATGTGGAGATTGTTCTCAGGGATTGGCTTTCTCTGGGTAGGTACTTTTTTCAGTTCGGCCTGCTAATAGGTAAGTGCCTCCAGAAGAAGGTGGATGTTGGGTATTTTCACTTTCTCCTTTTCAAGGACTTGCTGCTGAAAGTGCACCCAATAACTCCCTAAAGAGTGACACACATCTGACTGGGGTCATGAGATATCTGGCAGACTGCTCAGGAGAATGCCACTTCCATCAGAAATATGTCCAGTAACCCTTCAGATGCCTGAAGTGTTGGTTCTATCAGCAATCTGGCCCAGCTCTTGGCATGCACCCCAAACTCTGATTTTCTTACTAGGAAGGTTTAGAATTCATTTTGCAAGAGTTCCAATTTTGTGACACCCTAGAGAGCCTTCAGTTATCTCAAGGAGGTATTTTGAAATTCTGTAAACAGAGTTTAAGTCTTAAAAAAGAGGGAGTGAGATTGAATCCACGTCACTCACCAAGGAGGTGGGGTGATGCTACTGCAAAAGCTTACCCTCCACATCCACTGTTGTAAATGGAAGGATTGAACTAAATCTTGGACTCTTTGAGGTGAAAGAGATAGGAGCAGTTGTCTCAGTTAGCCTTCCGTCTCTCTTATCGTTCCTAACGTGACCCTTTGGAGCCGTACAAAAGAAGCCTGCTCCATAGTCAATAGGTGGCTCTATAGCTATTTGAAAATAGGTATCAGAGTGCCCCATTCTTCTCTTTGCCAACTTAAAGTTCCCTGGTATTTTGTATGAGTGGATCTTTATTACCTTTAGAAACCTTTGGAAGTCCTCCAGATAATCAGTGATCAGTGTGCCTTCCTTTTTTTTTTTTTTTTTTTTTTTTTTTTTTTTTGAGACAGGATCTTCTGCTGCACCGCAGGCGGGAGTGCAGGGTACAACTTTTGCACCACTGCACGCTCCACTTCAGCCAAGCCATCCTCCCACTTGAAGCCTCCCAAGTGCTGGACCTACCAGGCGTGTGTCACCACACCGCAGATAATTTTTAAAAATATTTTTGTAGAGAGGGGTTTCACCAGTTGACCAAGGCCTGGCTCCAAACTCCTGGCCTCAAAGTGATCTGCCCCGCCTCCAGGCCTCCCAAAGGCTGGAATTACAAAGGCATGACCACCGAGCCCAGCTAGTGGGCTTTTTTGTGTTGTTTTTGTTTTGAGACGAGTCTTTGCATCTGAGACCCAGGTCGGAGAGGTGCAGTGGTGCGATCTTGGCTCACTGCAAGCTCCACCTCCACAGGTCACACCATTCTGCGCTGCCTCAGGCCCATCCTCGAGATAGACGGAGACTACAGGCGCCCACCACCACGCCTGGCCTAATTTTTTTTTCCTGGCTAATTTTTTTTTTTTTTTTTTTTTTTTTGTAGAGATGGGGTTTCACTGTGTTAGCCAGGATGGTCTCTATTTCCTGACCTCGTGAACCGCCCGCCTTGGCCTCCCAAAGTGCTGGGATTACAGATGTCAGCCACCATGCGTGGCTGCTAGTGTGCTTTTATTCACTTAGTCATCCATTTATTTATTCCCTCCATCCCAATAATTTTCACTAGATTATAAGCCGTGGTAGTTAAAAGCACAGGTTTTACAGTCATGCAGACCTGACTTCGTCAAGTTACTGACTTTTTCTAGGAGCTGGCCTCTATAAAATGGAGTTTTTAATACCCACACCCACAAATCTTTTGTGACTCTGGAGTGTTTATAAAGAATTTATGCTGGCTGGGTGCGGTGCCTCATGCCTGTAATCCCAGCACTTTGGGAGTCCAAAGCAGGAGGATCCCTTGAGCCCAGGAAGCCGTGGTTGTAGGGAGCTATGACTGTGCCACTGCACCCCAGCCTGGATGACAGAGCGAGACCCTATCTAAAAAAGAATTTATGCTAGGTTCTGGTACACAGAAGGTACTCAGTTGATGAAGGCTAAATGTCCTGGGTAAGTTAGATTGTTAGAACACACCGGCATCATCTTGTTCCTAGTATTAAGAGGGTAGGGGAATATAAGATTGAAATTTGTTGTCTGTTTCCTAGAACCTTGGTTAGAAGGAGGCTGTAAGGTGATTAGGAATAGCTTCCTTGCAGCTTCCATTTTTATTCCTTCACAGCGGTTTATTTGGAAGCCTCGGTTTTATTGAACAGTGCTGTTAGTTTTGACAGGCATATTCTGTAGGATTTGAAATTGTTAAAAACTTGAATGATAGAAATGGATGAATGTGATTTAAGTACAGATGCTCTTTGGTTATTCAGATTGTATAGCTAACCTTTTAAACTCTAAATATAAAAACTTTTCAACTGTTAACGTGTTAAACTTTAAAAAATACGAAATATTTTAAGGGGAGAGAGCATTGTTTGAATCATTGTTATCTGGTTGCAACAACGTGTGAAATAGAAGCACTCAGCCCCTCTTCCCCACCCCGCCCCCCACCCCGAGACGGAGTCTTGCTCTGCCGCCCAGGCTGTGCAATGGCACAATCTCAGTTCACTGCAACCCCTACCTCCTGGGTTCAAGTGATTCTCCTGCCTCAGCCTCCTGCGTAGCTGGGATCATAGGCATCCACCACCACACCTGCCTAATTTTTGTATTTTTTTGTAGAGACAGGGTTTCACCATGTTGGCCAGGCTGCTGTCGAACTCCTGATCTCAAGTGATCCACCCGCCTCACCCTCCCAAAGTGCTGGGATTATAGGCGTGAGCCACCATGCCCGGCCAGCCCTCTTATTTATTTATTATTTTGAAATAGGGTCTCACTTTCTCACCAAGGCTGGAGTGCAGTGGCATGATCTTAGCTCACTATAGCCTTGACCTCCTGGGCTCAGGCGATCCTCCCATCTCAGCTTCCCAGGTAGCTGGGACTATAGGCGTGCGCTACCATGCCCAGCTAATTGTTTTTGTATTTTTGATAGAGATGGGGCTTCACCATGTTGCCCAGGCTGGTCTTGAACTCCTGAGCTCAAGCAATCTGCCCACCTCAGCCTCCCATAGTGCTAGGATTACAGGCATTAGCCACCATGCCCAGCCTTAAATTCTTTATGTTATACTTCATATAAGTAGAAGATGCTAGACAGACAGTATAGACTGGCTAAATTATTTCCTGTAAATGTATATCATATATCATTAATTGACTTTTCCTTACTTCTTTGGTAAAAAAAAAGTCTGAAGTCAGAGCCTGTTTGCTTCAGTCTATAAGGGGAGTAAGCAGCAGCCATTGCCCCCAACCTGGGAGGCTATGCCACCACTTTATGGGGGGTGGGTATCTCACAGTGAGTGGGGACAGGCTTTATGGAGTGCATGGTTCTTCCCTAGGACCCCAGAATCCATTCACATTATAGCATTCTCCGTACTGAGTCAAGTAGCAGGCTGAATGAAGATTGGATTCTCATTGCCTTTGGTTTGTCATTTGAAGTAATCTCACCCAGCAGCCCAGAACTGGAATGGACTTGCTCTTTCCTTGTGTACATTATATTCTGCTCTGTTCTTTTTTATTTTTTTCTTGCTACTTGTTTGCACAGGAAGTTCTCAAAGAATCTCAGACTAAACAGGAAGTGATTTTTTTCCTATATAGAGGGGTACTAGTAGTAACGAAGATGGGCAGGAGAAGGAGAGGGAATAGGTGGCCTGTGGCCTGGTAGCTTGTTTCCTTCCGTGGATTTTATGTAAAATCCCTAAATAATTTAGTTTTATGGGCTGTGCACATTTCTGAGTAAATCTGCTTTTCTAAATTGGTTTCATCAACTGGAAAATGAAACTGAATTGCTGGGGATACACCTGGGTCTAATTTACTGTGATCCTATTTGGTTACTTTTCTCTTTTTAGTAGATATTTTAACAAAAGGCCAATATTTCAAGTGTATTTCTTTGGCTTTAGGAAATTTATCATTTGTTTAGAGTAATTTTTTCTCCATTTAAAGTTCAAAAGAAAAAGATTGAATACTTTTGAAGCAGAGTATCTCAGTATTAATCATGTTAATGAGTATAGGCTTTGGAGACAAATCTTCCTAAATTTGAATCCAAGCAGTTACTTAGTTGTGTCATTTAGGCATGTGAGACATTTTTTCCTTGGTAAGATGGAGTGTCATCAGGTTTAAAAGAAATAATATTTGGCAGGCTGGGCAACATAGTGAGACCCCCATCTCTACAGAAAATTTAAAAATTAGCCTGGGTACATGCCTGTGGTCCCAGCTTTGGAATGCTGAGGTAGGAAGATCGCTTGAGCTCAGGAGGTCCAGGCTGCAGTGAGCTGTGGTTGTGCCACTGCACTCCAGCCTGAGCAACACGGGGAGACCCTGTCTCAAAATTATAATAATAATAATAATGATATTTGGAACTTACTCTGTGCATAGTAAGTTCTCAAGTGGTTGCTGTTGCTGCTGCTGCTGCTGCTGCTGCTGCTAGTACTTCTTGAAGAAGGTGACTGGGGAAAAAATAGACAAAAAAATACTTTGTCTTGTTTGATTAGTTGACTTTACCTTTTCCTAATATGGATGCAACTGAGAATTGACCCCAAGCTAATGTATCAAGGGACGTTCTCATGTGGGGCTATCAGCCCTAGCAGAATGCCTGCTGCCTTTTCTAGAAAGAGGAAATGATCTGTTTTCCATTTCATTTTTTTTAAACGATTTTAGCTATCTTTGAGTATGTAACATCTATTATGCTTGTAGGGTGTTTGGAAAACTTCCTGTTTACTCCAGAGCATCCCTGGTAGAGGATGTAGATAATTATCGTATTGTTATTTTATTACATAAACATGGCCTGCTTCTTATAAACATCTTTGTTCTAATAATGTGGTCTCATACTGAAGGTGTGACTTTCTGGCATCTTATGTGGTATTCAGAGGCCAGAAGATAGAAAATTAAAATTAATGAAATGAGCCAAGCGAGTCTTTTTAATCCTTCCTGAAATTATTTTATTTTATTTTATTTTATTTATTTTTTGAGATGGAGTCTTACTCTGTTGCCCAGGCTGGAATACAGTGGCGCAATCTCGGCTTACCACAGTCTCCACCTCCTGGGTTCAAGCAATTCTCCTGCCTCAGCCTCCAGAGTAGCTGGGACTACAGGCGCCCGCCACCACGCCTGGTTAATTTTTGTATTTTTAGTAGAGATAAGTTTCAGCATGTTGGCCAGGCTGGTCTCGAACTCCTGACCTCAGATGATCCACCAGCCTCGGCCTCCCAATGTGCTGGGATTACAGGCATGAGCCACCGCATCCAGCCACTTCTTGACATCTTTCTAGCAGTTTTTATACCACTGCTTCCCCTCTGGAAGCCTTACTGAAGGTTAAGTTACATGTTGATACTCACTTGTTTTTGTGCTTCCTTTTCTCTTTCCTGGACAGAAACCAAAGCCCAAACCCCGGCCATCCATCACAAAGGCAACCTGGGAGAGTAACTATTTTGGGGTGCCTTTAACAACTGTCGTGACTCCAGAGAAGCCGATCCCCATTTTTATTGAAAGATGTATTGAGTACATTGAAGCCACAGGTAAGAGTATTACCTCATAGCAGTTTATAACTTTCACTGTCTACAGGATGCTTACTGGAGGGCCAAGCCATCTGGAGATTCTGGAATCAGTTGTTGTTGAGTGTGAGATGCTCTTGGAGAAGGAGCTGAGCAGTCCCGACAGCTGTCAGATGTGTGGATTCTTCATTTGTGTGCAGTTTTGAGGCTGTCGTTGGGCATTTATTAGGGCTTGGCCTACGAAGGAGCCATTCTATGCTCAAGGTGGCAGCTGTGACTGCTTGGGCACTTTCTCTGTGCTCCCTCACCCACCAGAGCATCAACACTCTGTCAGTTGCTTGCCCGCCTGTGTTCCCTGCAGGTCTGTGAGCTCCTTGAGGGTTTTGCTATCGTGTCCTCAGTACTAGAGTAGATACATAATACATTTTGGTTTAGTAAAATGAATACAGCCCTCAGCATTCATCGGGAGCCTGAGACTCATGTATTGACAGGATTTTTTTCTGAGGTAAGAAAATGATTAGGATGTTTGGGGTATCTTCTGGTTATGCAGCTCCTCTGACAACTTGATGCTATCGCAAAGGTAGACTATCTTGGAAAATTTTTTTGCATTGTTCTTGAAATAATTAAGTTTTATTTGTGTTGAAACCATTTGCTTTATTCATTTGAGCTCTCATGTGTCCCTTTGGCCTTCCAGTTTCATTAAGGTAGGTTCTTGAACATTAGGAGTTGGGCTCAGGAACACAGGCTTAAACTAATTTGAAACTAAGGTAGGGATTACAGCCTTCCTATCTGTTCTTTCTAACTCTGATGTTATCTACAAGGGTGTTAAGTATTGTGTGGTGCGGACAGCCTACGAGGCTCTGCTGATAATTTCAGCAGCATCATGTGAAGCTGAGTGACAGTGTTCATATTTATTTATGATGTTGTAAATCAGGGAAGATAGCTTTATTTATTATTTTATTTTTATTTTTATTTTTTATTTTTTGAAACAGAGTCTCACTCTGTTACCCAGGCTGGAGTGCAGTGACACAATCTCAGCTTACTGCAACCTCCGCCTCCCGGGTTCAAGTGATTCTCCTGCCTCAGCCTCCTGAGTAGCTGGGATTACAGGCGCCCGCCATGACGCCCAGCTAATTTTTGTATTTTTAGTAGAGACAGGTTTTCGCCATGTTGGCCAGGCTGTTCTTGAACTCTTGACCTCGTGTCCGCCCCCGCTCAGCCTGCCAAAGTGCTGGGATTACAGGTGTGAGCCACCGCTCCTGGCCTGAAGAAAGCTTTTAAGTTGAAGCCCACCAAAAACTTTGTAGTTATTTCCTAGGTTTTCTCTGTGGCACCCCAGGCTTGAATCTCAATAATAAGCACTTTGCATAATCATTACAGATCTATAGCTTTGTTTAGTCCATTCTGTACTCAAAGCGGTTTCTCAGTGTCCATCTTGTTTTTTTTTTTTTTTTCCTGCTGTAGACACAGAGGTCTCACTTATTACCCAGGCTAGTCTCACAATCCTAGCCTCAAGTGATCCTCCTACCTTGATCTCCTAAAGTTCTGGGATTACAGGCATGAGCTACCATGCCTGGGCTTCAGTGTCCGTCTTTTTTGACACTAATTTTATATTAATTTCTTCCTTTATCTGTCTCTATAAAATGTTTGAAAGTTACAGGTGTGATATGCACCTTTACATTTTTTTATTTATTTACTTATTTAGTTTTTTTAGACGGAGTCTCACTCTGTCACCCAGGCTGGAGTATAGTGGCATGATCTTGACTCACTGCAACCTCTGCCTCCCAGGTTCAAGCAATCCTCCCACCTCAGCCTCCTGAGTAGCTAGGATTACAGGCATGCACCACCACACCTGGCTAATTTTGTTTGTATTTTTAGTAGAGATGGAGTTTCACCATGTTGGTCAGGCTGGTCTCAAACTCCTGACCTCAAGTGATCCACCCACTTTGGCCTCCCAAAGTGCTGTGATTACAAGTGTGAGCCATCGTGCCCACCCTGCACCTTTATTTTTAAATACTTCAATGAGTATTTCCCAAAAACATTCTCTTATAGAACCACTGTGCATTTATCAAAATTAGGAAATCAACATTCATCTAGTACTCATCTGTCTGTAATCTAATCTATAGACTTTCTCATTTCATCAGTTTTCCCACTAACTTCCTTTGTAGCAAGAGACAAAACACTGTTTTGGTCCAGGACCTTATCCGGGACCATACGTTACATTTAGTGGTCAAATCTGGCCAGGCGCAGTGGCTCACAACTGTAGTCCCAGCACTTTGGGAGGCTGACGCAGGCAGATCACAAGGTCAAAAGGTTGAGATCATCCGGGCAAACATGGTGAAACCCCGTCTCTACTAAAAATACAAAAACTTAGGCCAGAGGTGGGTGGATCACCTGAGGTCAGCCTGACCAACATGGAGAAATGCAATCTCTACTAAAAATACAAAATTAGCCAGGCTTGGTGGTGCATGCCTGTAATCCTAGCTACGCAGGAGGCTGAAGCAGGAGAATCGCTTGAACGCAGGAGGTGGAGGTTGTGGTGAGCCAAGATTGCACCATTGCACTCCAGCCTGGGCAACAAGAGCGAAACTCCATCTCAAAAAAAAAAAAAAAAAAATTAACTGGGCATGGTGGCACGCACCTGTAGTCCCAGCTACTCGGGAAGCTGAGGCAGGAGGATTGGTTGAACCCGGGAGGCAGTGGTTGCAGTGAGCTGAGATCGCGCCAGTATACTCTAGCCTGGCAACAGAGCTAGACTCCATCTCAAAACAAAAAAACAAAAAACAAAATACCAATCAGTTCTTTTGTAGGGTGTTCCTCAGCTTGGCTTTGTTTTCCCTTTTTTTTTTTTTTTTTTTGTATTTTTTTGTATTTTTTGGTAGAGATGGTCTCAAACTCCTGAGCTCAAGCCATCCACATGCTTCGGCCTCCCAAAGTGCTGGGATTACAGGCGTGAGCCACCGTGCCCAGCCTTGGCTTTGTTTTCATTTTTTTGGATATTTCATCATGATCAGGTTCTGGGTTTGCACTTCTGGCAGACATCACAGGGCAGCAGTGCCTTTGCTGTGTCCTCTCCACTTCATCTCTGCTGCCCACCATCACCCACCTTCTCAGTCCAGTCTATGGATATGACGATTTATCTGCTGAAAACCCATCCTTGCTTCTTTGGTGCCTATCAGATGCAGGCCACAGTCATAATCCTCCTTCCCGGACTCAGGAACAGCAGGACTGTTACTATGCCATCGTCCCCTGCCCTCCTTCCCACCCTCCTTTTTTTTCCCTCTCCCCTTCCCTTCCTTCTTTCACCCGTTTCTTTCAGTTTTATACTGCTTCAAGTATTAATTTTAAAATTATTCTACAAGAATGCAAACAATTTATCAGAAGGATGTGAACCAAGCAGAATTTCTTAGTGTTTCTCTGCCTTAGGGCATTCCCCTTGTGTGGTTTAAAATTTGTCCCCCACTCCTCTTTGCCTCTGGAACTTATCCTTATTCTTCAAGAGGCTCCTACCCCTAATAGCACTTTGAATTTAACCTCCCTGGTAGTTCTTCTCAGCCAAATTTCACCTTCCTGAAAATGGGATTCTCTGTTCTCCTTGTCTCCCTAGAGCCCGATACAGCATATATATTAATTGATTATTGTAAATTAGCCGGGCATGGTGGCATGTATCTGTGGTCCCAGCTACCCTGGAGGCTGAGGTGGGAGAATTGCTTGAGGCCAAGGGTTCAAGGCTGCAAGTGAGCTGTAATTGCGCCACTGCACTCCAGCCTGGGCAACAGAGCAAGACCCTGTCTCTTAAAAAACAAAAGAGAGAGAGAAAGGGACAGGGTCTCGCTCTGTTGCCCAGGCTAGAGTACAGTGGTGCAGTCATAACTCACTTGCAGTCTCACCTTTCTGGCCTCAAGCCTCTTGAGTAACTGGGACTTGACAGGCACATGCCACCATGCCTGGCTAATTTTTGTATTTTTTGTAGAGACAAAGTCTTACTATGTTGCCCAAGCAGGTTTCAAACGCCTGGCCTTAAACCATCTTCCCACCTTGGCCTCCCAAAGTGCTGGGATTATAAGCATGAACCACTGCACCCAGCCAGAGACCCTGTCTCTTTCAAAAAAAAAAAAAAAAAAA
>NW_016805944.1:3097-24199 GCF_001698545.2 Rhinopithecus bieti | reverse complement strand
TTTTTGAGACGGAGTCTTGCTCTGTCGCCCAGGCTGGAGTGCAGTGGCATGATCTCCGCTCACTGCAGGCTCCGCTGCCTCGCAGGTTAATGCTATTCTCCTGCCTCAGCCTCCCTAGAAGCTGGGACTACAGGCGCCCGCCACCACGCCCGGCTAATTTTTTGTATTTTCAGTAGAGACGGGGTTTTACCATGTTCGCCAGGATGGTCTCGATCTCCTGACCTCGTGATCCGCCCACTTCGGCCTCCCAAAGTGCTGGGATTACAGGCGTGAGCCACCACGCCCAGCCTAGTTTGTACTTTTATGAAATTTCAGAAGAAAAATTAAACCTGGTATCTGTGAGCTTAGTGTGCATTGGAGGGGAGTCTTTGTGTACCCTTATTTCCTAAGAAACCTTTTTTCTCCCCTTTATAAAATTAAAGCACATTCATTGTAGAAATTGGACAAATGGCAAGAACTGTGAAGAGGAACTCAGAGATTTGTGATCTGCTACTTAGTGAAAACCACCATTAATGGTTTGAGATGTTTCTTGTAGTCTTATTTCTCTGCATATACACATATATTTATTTTTACATAATTCAGAGTATGAGGTAAGCTAGCGTTCAACTTTTTTTTTTAACATAGCCCTCTTAGATGAGGCAGAAGAGGCCGGGTGCAGTGGCTTACACCTGTAATCCCAGCACTTTGGGAGTCCAAGGTGGGCACTCACTTGAGGTCAGGGGTTCCAGACCAGTCTGACCAACATGGCAAAACCCCATCCATCTCTACTAAAAGTACAAAAATTAGCTGGGCTTGGTGGTACGTGTCTATGATCCCAGCTACTCGGGAAGCTGAGATGGGATAATTACTTGAACCCACAAGGTGGAGGTTGCAGTGAGCCAAGATCACACCACTGCACTCCAGCCTGGGCGACAAAGTAAGACTCTGTCTCCAAATAAATTAATTAATTAATTAATAAAGCATGCATGAATGCCAGGCATAGTGATGTGCACCTGTGATCCCAAATGTTTGAGAGGCTGAGGCAGGAGGGTCGTTTGAGCCCAGGAGTTCCAAGGCCGCACTGAGCTCTGATCGTACCACTGCAGTCCAGCCTAGGCAACACAGCAAGAGCCTGTCTCAAAACAAAAAAAGAAAGAAAGAAAAAGAAAAAAATTACCATTAATTCAGTAGTATCATTTCACATATAATTCATTTTTAAATGTATTCATTTAACTTAAAAAACTATATGTTGTAGCTGAGATTTTTGTACTAGGATTCAATCAATAGTCACACTGCACTTGGCTTTGCCCCTTCAGGCCCTTGCAGTCCAGAACAGTCCTCTCTGGCTTGTTTTAATAATGTGATTTTTTTTTTTAAGAGACAGAGTCTCACTCTCTCACTGAGGCTGGAGTACAATGGCGCAATCATAGCTCACGGGAGCCTCTAACTCCTAGGCTGAAGTGATCCTTCCTCCTTTTCTTCCTGAGTGCTACAGGCATGTGCCACCACCCTCAGCCAATGATGACCTTTTTTGAAAAGCCTAGTCAGTTGTCTTGCAGAATGTCCTCCTCATGTAATGTGCTCTTTGGACCTCTTCACCATCCTCGGCTCCCTTCCAGGACCACCTGTGACCATGTCAGAGTCTGGCCTCTGACTGAGCAGGGGGTTGAGCATCCTGCATGTGGTGGATGCAGGACTGCTGCCTCCCTCTCCGGACAAGGCATATGTATGAATTGGGCTTACGGGCTCCATTGGGTTGTATTGAATAATTGAACGAATTGTGGGCTAGTGTTTTCTGCAACTCTGACTGACAGACAGTGGGCTTGCATGTTCCTTAGGGAAAGCTGGTGCTGCCACCTGCCCTCTCACCGCATCTCCCTCTCTTGCTCGTGGTGGGAATGGACATATGACCACACAGGTTTCATGTGGTATTCCAGGCACGGGCTCCTAGCCGATTAGAGATCACATTCCCAATGAAACTTGTTTACTAGGCCTGGTCAAAGCAGTCCAAAGTCAGAAGTCATTGTGTCCCTGTTTTTGTGTCCATTTCATGTACCTTGGCACTTTAAGGCTTGTCCTGGAAAATAAAACATTTCATCATCACTTGTGAAGGCAGGGCTTGGGAGTTTGCACTGCTAAGATGAGGATAGGAAAGAAATTTATGCCACAGGGCCTTTGCTGCTGCCCACTCACCTGTCTGCACAGCCAGGGCATGGCCAGCGGAAGTGGAGAAGATGAGCAAGACCACAACCTTGCCGTGGAGAGGTGATAAATCGGGACTTGAACTATCCCATCACTCTAAAAATGTTTTTTATCTGATTACAAAAGTAATATATGGCTAGGCATGATGGCTCACGCCTGTAATCCCAGCACTTTGGGACGGCAAGGCAGGAGTAGCATTCAAGCCCATGAGTTTAAGTCCAACCCCGGCAACATGGTGAAACCCTGTCTCTACCAAAAATACAGAAATTAGCCATACATGATGGTCTGTGCCTGTAGTCCCAGCTACTCAGAGGCTGAGGTAGGAGGATCGCTCGAGCCCAGAAGGTTGAGGTTACCGTAAGCTGAGATCATGCCACTGCACTCCAGCGTGGACAACAGAGTAAGACCCTGTCTCAAAAAAAAAAAAAGGAATATACATATACTTGCTTACTGTAAAACAAATTAATCATTATAGATATGTATGACAGAAAGTGAAAATCTTTTACAATCCCAGTCTCCTCCAGGAGTCATCTCATTAATGTACGGATTATGCTTCCTGCTAATGCTAGTCCCCCAAAACATTGAAAAGTCTGAGTATGAGATCATCTCTGTGCTGTTCTGCAGCTTGTTGTTTGTTTTAGCTGGACATGAGATCTTGGGCGTCACTTCTGAATTCCACCTCCAAGCCAATTGCATTTTGGTTTTTGATGTGGGGAGAGGATGCAAGAGCTATTACAAGAGGAGGGTGTCTGGAAGTGTGGGAAGAGAAGCCTTGTTTGCAGAGGTGGCATGTGGCAGGTTCCTGTGACTGGCATCTCCCAGCCCCTTAGTTTGTGAGTAAAGTGCCAACTCCTTCTAAACACAGATCACAAGAAAAAGGATCATCACTTTCTTACCTCAGTTTACTGCTCCTAATGTTTACGAGCAGGGGAGCAGGGCGCTGTGTTGAGACTCCTCCCCCATATTTTCCCTTCTTAGGTTAGCTTCTAACATTGTGAGGGAAATTGGTTCTGATTTGCACCTGTCTTCTTTCCTGAGCTTTCTGACCAGTTCATTTACCCTTGTTCATATTTCTGAAAATCAGAACACAGTCAAAAAATGACCAGAGAGTAGAACAGCTTTCAGATTGATCTGCAGATGCTTTTAGCCCAGCCCAGGGACATCCTCTGTGCTTGCTGTGCTAATAGGATATTAGACTTTCACTCTCTCAGCTCCGGTTACATGGAAAGGCTGGATGAGGGCATGTCACTGCCACAGCTGCTCTGGGACTGCCACTGAGAGTGGGAAGGAGGTGGGGGTTGGCGGGGAGCTTAGGAGTCAGACTAACTTTCTATTTCTAGCTTGAATACTTTTTTTCCTCCAGTTTTCATCTTTGTGGAAAATTGGTTGAAGCAATGGAGTCACTGCTCCCTTCTGCAGCAGTGTGGCTCCTAATGACAGAGAGCATTGGCCAAGCTCATCTGAGCTCTCTGATGCACAGCAGGAAGTAGAATTATTCAATTCAGTGTACCTCTCTGGAATGGGGCGAGAGGTTACTTTTAGAGCCGGCTCACAATCCTCCTGAGAATAATTTCTCAGGGTAAAATACACTCTTTATAGCTCATGGTGGTCACAAGACTGAGGTTTTAAATCCTGGGTCTCGGGGCCAAATTTGAGTCAAGCCTTCCTAGGATTCAAGAAATCTGACAGCAGAGGAACCCCCTGAAACAGCTTCCAAGTGTCTGTCAGCCTGCCTACCTGGGATGGTCTCAGCGTTCTGGAGACAGAATCTTAGTGCCCCACTCGCTTTGGCTCTGCTGCGTGTGTTCCCAGTCCCCCAGCCTCTCCTCAGCCTCACTTGCTATTTAACTAAAAATAGCATTCTCTACGCATGCTTTCTTTGAATAATGTGTGAAGCCAGACTTCGTTCCCTGTTTCTGTGATTTTTAACCTCTGCTTTTGGCAGTGCAAGAGGGGGCAGGACAACAGTGAGGAAATTATTTCCCTGGCCCCAGTCGTTTCTTAATTCGTTTGCTTACTGAGATGACCAACCTCCACACCTCCAGCAAGTGCTGTAGGGGAAATTGTGCCCAGGGAGAAGCAGTTTCATTGGGGCAGAAGGCACCCATCTTCTCTCTTGAATTATGGTATATTCAAACTATTCTATAAAAACTGCCAGGCCACAGTTTTGTTAGTGCAGCTGACTTTCAGTTAGTCCCTCTGGAATGAAAAGCTGCCTGAAGTCAAGGAAGACCTGGCAGGCGTTGAAAGTAATAATGGTCAAGGTGGTTTGCCCTTGCGTTCCCTCACCCCGCTTTCTGTTCCATACACGTTTCTTGAGCATTGATATGGCCTAGGCCTGGCTCTGGGCACTCCGTCATATATGATCCCATAAGAGATGTCATTTTGCTCTAAGAACATGGGTGTGGTAGGAAGCTAGCCCTTGGGAGGAGTCAGGGTACATCTCAGTCTTTGTCACTGTGGGGAGGACCTCAATGTCAGTAAAGTTCAGGGTTAGTCTGGCTGGAAAAAAGGTGGCAGCATTGATATTCCCTTCCCTGCATAAAACCTTGAGAGGAGTCCTGCATAAAATCTGGTGACAGAAGCCAGGCTGTGCCTCTCAGGGCAGCACCTGCCTGTCATAGTATTTTAGCTGAAGTTCACATTTATTTTCTTTTTCTTATTTTTTATTTTTTTTCAGAAACGGAGTTACCCTGTCACCCAGGCTGCAGTGCAGTGGTGCAATCACAGCTCACTGCAGCCTTGAACTCCTGGGTTCAAGTGATCCTCCCGCCTCAGCCTCCCAAGTAGCTGGGACTACAGACGCATGCCACCATGCCTGGCTTGGTTGTTGTTTTTTTTTTTTTTTTTGAGATGGGGTCTTGCTGTGTTTCCCAGGCTGGTCTCTTAACTCCTGACCCCAAGCAATCCTCCCTTCTCAGCCTCTCTAGTCTCTGAGATTGCAGGCATGAGCTACTAAGCCCAGCTTCACATTTATTTTCAAAAGCTCTTTGCTGGAGGGCTTGCACAGCCCCACCTTGGGGTATCATTGCTTGCATTTAGGAGACTGTAATGTAAATGGTGCCGCCTTTATTTGCCTTCCAGGGACACTTCCTTGATGGAGACATAATCAGGTCAACTTTGACCTCTCGTCCCTGGTTGAGTGGGGAAATCCCAGAGAGAGGATCACGTGGTTGTTGGAAGACAAACTTCCAGATAACTCTTTAATAGCATTAAGCTTAATTCACTTACCATGTTTTTTGTGGGGGTGGATGGCAGATTTTGTTCATTAAATGAGTATTTATTGACTTTATATTAATTAAGCACCTACTGTATGCTGGGCACTGTTTTGAACTCAGGTTGCCCCATGTCTCTGGGAGTGGGGAGATAGATATAATCACACGAATGCATAATTCATCAGACAAGGAACATTATTGGATTTTAAAATTACTGGGGAATAAAATAACACACAGGACCCAGTGTTGGTGAGGATATGGAGCAATTAGAATCCTCACACTGCTGAAGGGAGTGTAAAAGGGCAGAGTCACTTTGGAAAACTCTTTGGCAGTTTATTAAAAAGTTAAACAGATCCTTTTATAGTTCATAAGTGTGAATGGGTTGTATAGGGAAAAACTCCAACCCCATTTTTCCTCCACCCTCACACCACAACAATCACCAACACAGAAGACTTTTGTGACCAAATGTGTGGGGTGCTTTCCCCACATCCCAGACACCAGCTGCAAGTGCAGGCCTCTGGAACTTCTGACTGACCAGCTTCAAGTTGGGGTTCCCATGACCCCCTCTTTGGGTTCAGTTAATTTCTGGAGCAGTTCACAGAACTTAAGGAAACACTTGCTTATGTTTACTGGTTTATTATAAAGAATATTACATGGGATACAGATGAAGAGATGTGGGTAGGGCGAGGTACAGGGGAAGGTCGTGGAGCTTCCATGCCCTCCCTGGGCATGCCACCCTCCAGGACCCTCCGGTGTTCAGTTATCTGGAAGCTCTCTGAACCCTGGCCTCTTGGGTTTTATGGAAGCTTTATGACATCAGCATTCCTTCCCCCAGGGTATAGGGTGGGACCCTCTCAGGGGAGGGTCTTAAGACTCACAGTTGGAAAAGTGGGTTACGATTAGAGTCCTGCCTTGTGGCAGGTGAAAGGAGGACAGGAGGGAGATTGTGTTTCCCGATACCTGCCCTTGGGGCCTAACACACCCAGCATTATAACAAAAGACTGTAACAAGGGCTGTGGGAGTTAGGAACTAGGAACTGTAGACAAAAACCTGTGTATCATAATATCACATTGGGTTTTCATGCTCATGTGTGAAAAGTCCCTCTTTCAAACTTTGTTCTGGCACATTATCTTACATGAAAGGAGAAAAAGCTAAACATACACTTACCATCCCACTTCTAGGTATTTGCCCAAGGTAGATGAAAACATAGTTCACACTAAGACTTGTACTCAGCTGTTTCTAGCAGCTTTGTTCATGACAGCCCCAAACTAGAAGCCACCCAAATGTCCACTGGCAGGTGAATAGACCAGTAGGTCCATCCATCCGATGGAATACTTCTCATTCGTTAAAAGGAATAAGTACGCTGTGTGTAACAACAGTGGGATCTCAAAATTATGCTGCTGAGAGTCATGGAAGCCAGACACACAAGACCATGAACTGTGGTTCCCTTTCTAGAAAACTCTGGAAAATGCACACTAACCTACTAATGTGAAGCCAACCAGTGGTGGCCTGGAAGCTGGGATGGCAAGAAGAATTGATTGCAAAGAAACAATAGAGAACTTTTGGGGGCGGTGGAAGTATTCCATATTTTAATTGTGATCATTTGACTCATGTATTACATATTACAAAATTATCGGGCCGGGCACAGTGGCTTACGCCTGTAATCCCAGCACTTTGGGAGGCCAAGGCGGGTGGATCACAAGGTCAGGAGATCGAGACCATCCTGGCTAACATGGTGAAACCCTGTCTCTACCAAAAATACAAAAAATTAGCCGGGAGTGGTGGCAGACACCTGTAGTCCCAGCTACTCAGGAGACTGAGGCAGGAGAATGGCGTGAACCCGGGAGACTGAGTGTGCAGTGAGCCGAGATGGTGCCACTGCACTCCAGCCTGGGCGACAGAGCAAGACTCCATCTCAAAAAAAAAAAAAAATCAGGTGGTATACTTTAAATGGATACAGTTTACTATATATAAATTATACCTCAATAAAGTTGATTTATAAAAACTTTAAAAAAAAAAGTCATTGGGGAACAGTTTCAAAGAAACTTGCTGTTTATATAATTTCAAAATATCATCCAGCACATTAACTACTAGTTACAAAGGGGGCACCTTTATAATGCAAAGATCTGGGTATTACCACCTTACCAAAGTAGTTACACTCAGTATCTCTACCGGATCAGCCCGATATTGTGTTGTGCCTCCTGGCCAAAAATATCTCACCCGAATTTTATCAGGAAGAAGCAATCAGACAAATCCAGAATATGATACATTTATAAAACAAGTGGCCTCAGCACTTTGGGAGGCCGAGACAGGCGGATCACAAGGTCAAGAGATCGAGACCATCCTGGCTAACCCAGTGAAACCCCGTCTCTACTAAAAAAATAGAAAAAAAACACTAGCCGGGCGAGGTGGCGGGCGCCTATAGTCCCAGCTGCTCGGGAGGCTGAGGCAGGAGAATGGTGTAAACCCGGGAGGCGGAGTTTGCAGTGAGCTGAGATCCAGCCACTGCACTCCAGCCTGGGCGACACAGTGAGACTCTGTCTCAAAAAAAAAAAGTGGCCTGAGCTCAACAAAAAAGGGTCGTGAAAAAGAAGAGTTGGGGGGTCTAATGTGACTTCTCCATTTGTACTGTGAGCTCATTTTCCACCAGCCTAGTCAGATGTCAAACCCATGAAATTTGGAGTCACAGCTGACACCCCGCCTTTGCCATGCAGGAATAGCTGGCCAGCCATAGGCAAGACACCTAAACTGTCTCAGCCTCATTTTTCTGTTCCTTCAAATTGGGAATGAAAATAACAACTATTTCAAAGGGAGTTTTCGACGATTAAGTCTTGTTTGTAATGTTCTTGGAGTAGTGCCTGGCACGTAGTGATCACTCAGTCAATGTTAGCAATTATTTTGGTGGCTCCTGTCACTGACTTGCTGTGGTGTAGAAATCCCAATGGGACATTTCCCCAAAACGGTAGTGGATGAGACTGGGCAGTGTCTGTAGGCAGTTTTTAAAACTTCCCCTTGAAGTATAACACACACTAAGAAAAGAACACCCATCTGGGCACTGGTTGCACAGGTCAGGAAACGGAAGACGGCCACCCCCCAGAGCCCCCTCGTCATTTCATCCCTCAACAAGGATAACCAGTATCCTGGCATCCGATGGTATGGAATACTTTTGCCTGCTTTTGTATTTTAAAAATGGAATCATACCAAATGCACATTTTTGTACCTGGCTTCTTTCACTTAACGTTATGTTTATGAGATTCAGCTACACGATTAAATCCATAAATTCATCCATGGTTGTGTGTGATTGTAGATGATTCATTCTCATTGCTGTGTAGACTTTCCTCATGTGAATATTCCACAATTTATTTCTTTCTTCCACTCTTCCTGGACATTTGGGTACTTTCCAGTTTGGGGCAGTTGTGAATAGTGCTGCTGTGAACATTCCTGTACATGAATTTTGGTGTACATATGTGTACACTTACATTGGTGTGTATACCTAGAAGGGAGGGAGTTTTGAATAATTCAGTTTAGCATGTTGGACACAATGATTTAAAGGATGTCTCCAAGCATGTATCAGTCCCTGAAGGGGTAATAACCTCCGAGTCTGATGGCAGAGGCAGTCAGGGGATCTCTCTGTGTTACTGAGCTTGTGATGGTGTGTTTTTGTGTCTTCGGGGCTGAAGGAGTGATTCTGGCAGGATGAGTGTGGTTTCCCCAAAGCTGTCACCACATTCTTGCCCCAGCTGGATCGTTGCCATCTACTGAGTCCTGGCTGGCCCTCCATTACCTCTCTCTGTGGTTTTGCCTTGAGACTGTGGTTCACACACATCTTGAAGACCCCATGGTTTTTACCTGCTGGCCATCACAGGACAGTGCTCTCTGATGAAATGCTGGCCATTTGTGGCACAGATAAGTAGGTGTCAGCAAGAACACCTAGCAGTGAGACAAGTCTTCACCAAGACTCCAAAATGAAAGGTTCAGCCTTGTGGACAGTTTGTGAGGAGAGGAAAGGGAGCTAGTCAAGAAGTGAGGCTCTTATCCCAGACCGTTTACAGGGTGAACGTGGAGCCCTGCTGCTGTGGACCAGTTTGTCTTTGCAGGTCAGAGGTTACCCTCAGCTCCTCAGCTGCAAATGGAAGCCCTCTATCAAATGGCCTTTGCCAGAATACTTAGGCTGTGACCTTCCCCCTGATGCAGTTCATTTGCCTGGGTAAATGAGTAGAGTGCTTTCTGCGTGGCAGATTTAAATTTCACCACTAATTGATGCTAGCGTCTTCAGGGGAAAAAACTTGCCATTAGATCAGAGGCCTTTGGGACAGCCTCGCAACAAATATATCCAGGACAGGGGGCGGGGATGGGGAAAGTACAGAATGCAACTGTACCGAAAGGAACTGTGGGACGTGCCAAGAGAAACCAACTGAGGACTTTTGAGGTGTGCCCTTGGGGAGTGTGCATGTGCATGTTTGTGCCATTGTGTTTTGATGGCCTTTTTTTTTTTTTCTTGCTAGTATATAGTATGTACAGGACAAACTTGGAGCCAAACTGCCTGGAATCAAATCCCAGCCCTGCTGCTTATGAGCAAATATTTAACTTCTCTATTGTTAGTTTCCTTGACTCTAAAATGGGGATAATGATGGTACTTTGAGTCATGAGATGATTCAGTATGTTAAAGACCTCATAACAGTACCTGACAGGTTGTAAGTAGTCAATTAGCTGCTGCTGCTGTTAGTGTTATTATTGAAATGATCTAAGATGCATCTTCCACTCTAGGCGGGCCCCTGTGCTGGCTATCCCCTTCATTTGCGAAGTCCTCCGTGCAGAGGCTCCTGGTCTTCAAGACCCAGTATGGGTGTCTCCCCAGGGAGAGTAGCCCACGTGACTTGCTCTCCCTTCTGCATTCCCAAGGTCATAGCAGGGCGGGTCAGAGCATGGACTTTGGAATTAGTACAATTGGTTTAAAATCCCAACTGGAGGGGGATGGGGGATTAAGAGAGGATGCTTAAATGGATGTAAAAATACAGTTAGAAGGAATAAGTTCTAGTATTTGATAGCCCAGTAGGATGACTATAGTTAACAATAATTGTATATTTCAACATAGCTACAAGATGTGAAATGTTGCCAACACAAAGAAAGGATATATATTTGAGGTGATGGATATCCTAATCAGCCTGATTTGATCATTACACATTGTATCCTTGTATCAAAATATCACATGTATCCTGTAAATATATATAATTACGTATCCATTTTTAAAAATACATTATTTTTAGCATAGAATATTAAAACTATGAATACTCAAAGTTCTGAATGATTGTGTCATTTATTACATTAATTGTGCGGTTCAATTTAAATTTATGATCCTCCAAATAAATTGTCAAAATGATTTGGAAGGAACTATTATTTATCTTATGAAAAGTAAGCCCCAGAAATAAAAAAGTTCCTGCAAAATAATCTGTAGTTGTGTTTATATTACATGAATTATTCGCTGTTTCTCCAAAAGAGCATGTAAGAAGTCAGTAATTCTCAGATGTGCAAAATATTTCCACATGCTTAACAAGAAAACTGTCCAAAACGAAACAAACATCCCAGCTCTGCCACTTACCTTGGCTAAACTCTTTCACATTGCTGAGCCTCTGTTCTTCCTCTGCAAAATGCAGCTAATGATAATGCCCACCTTATTAGGACTATGAGGACTGTTTTTGTTTTGTTGTGTTTTGTTTTGTTTTGTTTTGTTTGAGACAGGGTCTCCCTCTTTCGCACAGGTTGGAGTGCAGTGGTGCAATCTCAGCTCGCGGCATGCAGCCTCGACCTCCTGGGTCTCAGACGATCCTCCTAACTGAGCCTCCAGAGTAGCTGGGACCACAAGCACACACCACCACGCCCAGCTAGTTTTTGTATTTTTTGTGGGGGGGGGGGGGGTTCGCCATGTTGCCGAGACTGGTCTTGAACTCCTGGCCTTGAGTGATCTGCCCACTTTGAGTGATCCCAAAGTGCTGGGATAACAGGCATGAGTCACCATACCTGGCCCTACATCACTCTTTAAGGGGTCCTTTGTGCATTTATTTCTCTGCCTGGCTCCAGAGAGCCAGAGGACTGTGAAGACACTGTCCTTTTTTTGCCTATTCAGTAAGTATATATTGAGCACCTTATACCATGTGCCATGCACTGTTTAAGATGCTGGTGATACAGCATAGGACAAAACAGACAAAATCCTCACCCTCGTGTGGCGTACATTATAACCCGGGAGGAGACAGATAATAATAAGTAAAATGTAAAGAACCTTAGTGATTAGTGCTCGTGAAGGAAAAAATGAAGCAGGAAAGGTGGAGTATGAAATGTCTGGGGTGAGTGTTAACATTTTAGATAAGGAGGGCTGGGGAAGTGTGACTTTTGAGAAGGTCCTGAAGGAAATGGGGGAGGGAGCCATGCCATTTCCTTGGGAAGAACCTTTCAGACAGCGAGAACAGCAAGTGCAAACATCCAGAGGCCAGGACATTCCTGGGAAAGAGCTTGGTTTTTACTCTGAGTGAGGTAAGAAGCCATTGAGGGGTTTGGAGTGTAGGGACAGGACTTCGCCTTTGTTTAATAAAATAACTGGCTGCTCTGTGGGGAACAGTCCTTGCCCTTGAGGACTTGTGTGTTCTTGTTCTAGCTGCCTTTCTGCAAATCTTTCTCCATTCTGCTATTCCTTTCTCTGGGTGTATACCCAGTCCCCCATATTGCCGGCATGGGTTCAACCAAACCCTTCCTTCAGACTTGAAAGGGTAGAGTAGCACACTCCAGCATGGGGTCAGCCCAGGTTGGAGCCCAGCTGGGAGAATTCAGCGCAGTAAGCAGACGGGTCACTTCCCATCCAACCCTGTCTTTCCAAGCCCGTCTTCCTTCACACTGGACTCCTTATCACCTTCACACAGTGTCGTGCCTCTGCGTCGTTGTTAATCACTGTTCCTACTGCCTAATATGTTGTTTTGTCTCCTATCTAACACATTCCCATCCTTTCCAAAGCCTTCACACTCTAGACATGCCTCGATTATAGTACCTGTCCCCTTGTGTTAGGGATACTGTTTCTGTCTGTCACTCCTTAGAAAAAGAGACAGGAGGGAGCTTGCTCTCCTCCTTCTGCCATGTGAGGACACGAGAAGGCGGCTGTCTGTATGTAAGCCAGCAGGAGGGCTCTGCCAGAAACCAAATAGTCTGGCCCCTCAATCTTGGACTTCCCAGCCCTCAGAACTGTGACAAAAAGAGAGCTATTGTTGAAGCCACCCAGTCTGTGGTATTTTGTTATGGCAGCCTGAGCAGCTAAGACAGATGGCAAGGTGACTGACTCAGGCATCAGAACACCTGAGAGCCTTAAGGCAGGGGCCCCTTCTTTCCTGATTCATGTGTCCCCATGGGACCTGGCTCTCCAGAGTCCTCCGTCAGGGATCTTTGTGTCCACATGACCAAAACAGAGCAACTGGGTCAGCAGAAATGGGAATTGAGGCAATTGAAAGTCAGAAGGGCTGAGACAGGTGGACGAAGACGTGGACAAATGCCACTTGAGAGCCATGGTCTGAAGAGATGAGCTCACGCCTTTGTGTAGTGCCCAGCTCCCAGGTGGTTTACTATTTGAAATGTAAGCTGACTGGGTATCAGACAACTGAATCCCACTTTTCCAAACAAAGATGGTGCAAGGCCTTGTGATTTCACCCCAGTTTGCGTTCTTCCACTCTTGGCTGGCATCCTTTGGCTATTTAAATTCATAGCCTCCCAACAGTTTTGAAGAAACACACAAACTCACACAATTTATCTTTTGATGTAAGCTGCAATTTGGTTGAAACAAGATCTTTCTAGTACATAGTCCAAAGCTCCTGATAACTGAAACTACAATCAGTGTTTCTGTTCTGTGATCTGTTTTTTGTTTTAAAAGCCACAACAGAAAACCTTTCCTTCTATTATGGCTGTCAGGAGCCAGCGTTTGGGCTTAATCGATAATGAGGTGTTTCACTTCCTGGGGCTGGGCTCTCTGTGGAGAGCACTTACTTCTCCGTAACCCATGAAGCCAGTGAAGGACCCTGAATCTGGGTAAATTCAAAATTCTTTTGAGCCTTGGATAGTCTTAGGCATAGTTCTGGCAGGGTCTGACTTGAAAAAGTAGGTTGTGTATTTGTTATTGTCGTTTCAATACCACTAATACTAGATGAAGAAGAAGAAGGCAAAAGACCCAGCCTGAGCAGAACTCAATGCAACAGTCCTTAATTCTAAGCCGCCCCTGTCCATGTGATACAACTCCTGGCGTGGGGGCAGATAGTGGGGCATTTTAGTAAGTATAGGTATTAATGATAAGTTTGTCTAGTTTGGAAAACTTTTGAATGGGCAGAGGTGAACATAATCAGATGGCAAGGATGTGGTAGTAACTGTTTGAATAACAATAATGATGAGGATAGCTAACACTGATAAGCATTATTTCATGTCACCCTGTCCATGACGGACAGAGCCTGAGAGGAGTTGCCATTGCCCCCACACAGCAATCCTTTCAGCAGCCTTCTTGGCAGCAGTTATGTCAAACCAACAGTATCTTCCTAATCTTAGCCTCACAAAATTCATTTATGTTTCTGTATACTTTATACACATAGCATGAAGGTAATTTCATACAGTGTGTTTTGTTTTGTTTTGTTTTGTTTTGTTTTGTTTTGTTTTGTTTTGTTTTGTTTTGTTTTGTGACAGGGTCTCTTTCCATCGCCTGGACTGGAGTGCAGTATTTCATACTTCCTGTATTTGTGGCAGGAAGCTTTATGCTTTATCATCAGAGTGATCTTTGAAGGGAAGGACTTACTCAGCATTTAAATAACACAAGCTAGATTACAGGGCAACCCTTTAAACCATTTAAGAAAAAAATGATTTCCTTTTTAAAAAATGGTAATTGCTGTATGATTGTCATATTTTTCCTCTTGAAAGTTTTTTTTAAGTAAAAATGAGCCTTCATGCTACACCCACATATGCCCATCATTTAGCAAGACAGGGTCAATGCAGGTCATGCATTCCTAATCTGAAATCCAAAATGCCCCAGATCTGAACATTTTTGAGCACCAACATGATTCCCCACCTGACCCCATGTGGCAGGTCACAGTCAAAATTTGTTTCATGCACACAATTACTTAAAACATTGTATGAGGGCCGGGCGCGGTGGCTCAAGCCTGTAATCCCAGCACTTTGGGAGGCCGAGACAGGCGGATCACGAGGTCAGGAGATTGAGACCATCCTGGCTAACACGGTGAAACCCCGTCTCTACTAAGAAAATACAAAAAACTAGCCGGGCGAGGTGGCGGGCGCCTGTAGTCCCAGCTACTCGGGAGGCTGAGGCAGGAGAATGGCATAAACCCGGGAGGCGGAGCTTGCAGTGAGCTGAGATCCGGCCACTGCACTCCAGCCTGGGCGACAGAGCGAGACTTCGTCTCAAAACAAACAAACAAACAAAAAACATTGTACAAGGCCAGGCACAGTGGCTCATGCCTATAATCCCAACACTTAGAGAGACCAGTGCAGGCAGATCACTTGAGCCCAGGAGTTTGAGACCAGAGCAAGATGGAGAAACCCCATCTCTACTAAAATTACAAAATTTAGGTGTGATGGCATGCACCTGTAGTCCCAGCTACTTGGGAGGCTAAGGTGAGAGAATCACTTGAGCCTGGGAGGCAGAGGCCACAGTAAGCTGAGATTGCACCACTGCACTGCAGCCTGGGTGATAGAGCAAGACCCTTTCAAAAAAAAAAAAAAAAAAGAACTTTATGAAATTACCTTCCATGGTGTGTGTATAAGGTGTGTATAAGGTATATGTGCAACATAAGTAAATTTTGTGTTTAGGTTTGGGTCCCATCCCCAAGATATCTTTTTTTTTCTTTTTTTTGGAGAGGGAGTCTCACTCTGTCACCCAGGCTGGAGTGCAATGGCACGGTCTCAGCTCACTACAATCGCTTGACCCTCCCAGCTTCAAGCGATTCTCCTGCCTCGGCCTCCCAAAGTGCTGGGATTACAGGCATGAGCCACCACACCCAGCCTCATCCTCAAGATATCTCATTACATATATGCAAATATTCCAAATTCTGAAACACTTCTGGTCCCAAGCATTTTAGTTGAGGGCTGCTCAGGCTGTAATACATCAGTGTGGTTAAGAGCAGCCACATGGAGTCAGTCTCTTTGGATGCCAGGCCTAGCTCTGCTACCCAGTAACTGTGTGATCTGGGGCAAGTGACTTACCCTGTCTAAGCTTCAGTTTCCTCATCTGTTAAACAGGCATGATGATGATAAACAATATTTTATGTATGCATATATCTTCCTAAGTTTAACCAATGGTTTCTAAACATTTGGGGCATATGTATAGCTCTCATCTTACTAATTACAAATTATCATTAGCTGTTCTTAAAGCAGACTTTCCTTTTCTTTCTTTTTTTTTTTTTTTTTTTGAGATAGAGTCTTGCTCTGTTGCCTAGGGTGGAGCGCAGTGCACAATCTCGGCTCACTGCAACCTCCGCCTCTGGGGTTCAGGGGATCCTGGGATCCTCCTGCCTCCCAAGTAGCTGGGATTACAGGTGCCCGCCACCACTCCTGGCTAATTTTTTGTATTTTAGTAAAGATGGGGTTTCACCATGTTAGCCAGGATGGTCTCAATCTGCTGACTTCGTGGATCTGCTCACCTCAGCCTCCCAAAGTGCTGGGATTACAGGCATGAGCCACCGTGCCCGGCCAGAGCAGACTTTCTAACACTGCTATTCAAATGGTACCATCCTTCGTCTTTTTTTTTTTTTGAGACGGAGTCTCGCTCTGTTGCCCGGGCTGGAGTGCAGTGGCGCGGTCTCAGCTCACTGCAAGCTCCGCCTCCCGGGTTCACGCCATTCTCCTGCCTCAGCCTCCCGAGCAGCTGGGACTACAGGCGCCCGCCACCACGCCCGGCTAATTTTTTTTTTGTAGTTTAGTAGAGACGGGGTTTCACCGTGTTCGCCAGGATGGTCTCGATCTCCTGACCTCGTGATCCGCCTGTCTCGGCCTCCCAAAGTGCTGGGATTACAGGCGTGAGCCACCACGCCCAGCCCATCGTTTTTAAAAAGTGTAATTTAAACTCTTAAGTGGGGCTGGGCACAGTGACCATCCCAGTACTTCTGGAGGTCGAGGCAGGAGGATCACTCAAGAATAAATAACTAAACTGTTAAATGTGTGGCTTAGATGATTTATTCATCTAAATAGGATGAATAAATTTGTGAGGTTGGGCATAGTAACCATTTTGGTACAGTGGCAAGGTGATTGATGCTGGCATCAGAACACACCTGACTGTTAGTTCAGGATCTGTGCTTCTCACATTCATGCAATGAGGATGTTTAATGAACCTCTCCAGCAGGCCAGAAGATAATGCATAGGGCATGGTCTCTGCTATTAGGAGTTAGGAAGTGAAAATGGGGGAATAGGTATAGAAGGAGGGAGATTTTTTATGTTCAAAATACAATGAGAACCCTGAGGAGGGAGCTGGAATGCAGTGGTGCCATCATAGCTCACTGCAGCCCGAAACACCTGGGTTTAAGCGATCCTCCTGCCTCAGCCTCCTGAGTAGCTGGGACTACAGGCCCAACCCACCATCCCTGGCCACCATCTTAATCATTTTTAAGCACATGGTTTAGTGTGTGCCAGATCCTTTTAAAATTAGTTCTCTTTGAAGATTCTTTCCTAGTCTTAACAAATTTGTAGAATACTATGGGAGGAGGGCCTAGCTTAGCAAGAGTGTTCCTTAAATATTTTCTATGTGGATGACACTGCGAGGCTTTTTCCTCAGACATCTGGAACTGGCCGTCGGAGAGCTGCTCCAGGCAGTTGCTCTCTGTTTCTCCATCTCATTGATAGACCGCTTCCTGCACATTGGACCTGTGTGTATGATCCTGCACACCAGATGGGATCTGAGGAGGGCTCAGTCAGGAGTCCCTGAACCAGTTCCCACTGTTTGAAACAATGGTTTTGCACCCTGGTAGTGAAGCATTTGCTTCTGAGAACTGCAATTGCATGCCTTCTCTGACATCTGTAACAACAGGCATTCTCTTTCATCACTTTCCCACGCCCTCATTTGACCTTTACAGCATTTGGCCGTTTTTACTCACGTATTGGGGATTGAGGTCACAGATGTCTCCAGTTTTGTCAAATAGGTGATATTTCTGTTTCTCATTCTCCTGGTTGCTTTTGTGTGATTCTCCAGAGGAAAAGGAGTAAAATCTTTATTCTTACATCTGCTATTTTTAAACGAAGTACAGTTGTTTGAGTAAAATAAATTTAGCATTCTGGAAAATCTCCTTTTTTAAAAAATTTTATTTATTTGAGACAGGGTCTTACTCCATCACCCAGGCTGGAGTGCAGTGGCACAATCTCACGGCTCACTGCAACCTTGACTTCCTGGGCTCGGGTGATTCTTCCAGGTAGGGGCTACAGGCATGTACCACCACACCTGGCTACTTTTTTGTATTTTTTGTAGAGATGGGGTTTTGCCATGTTGCCAAGCTGGTCTTGAACTCCTGTGGTCAAGTGATTCAGCCTCCCAAAGTGCTGGGATTACAGGTGTTAGCCACCGCACCTAGTCAAAAATCTCCTTTTAAATTTATTTTATGATATTTATTTATTTATTTATTTATTTTTGAGACAAGAGTTTCACTCTTGTCACCCAGGCTGGAGTGCAATGACATGATCTCAGCTCACTACAACCTCTGCCTACTGGGTTCAAGCAATTCTTCTTCTTCAGCCTCCCTAGTAGCTGGGATTACCAGCGCCTGCCACCACACCTGGCTAATTTTTGTATTTTTAGTAGAGACAGGGTTTCACCATGTTGGCCAGGCTGGTCTCGAACTCCTGACTTCAGGTGATCCGCCCACCTCAGCCTCCCAAAGTGCTGGGATTACAGGCATGAGCCACCGCACCCAGCCAGCTATATAATGATTTATTTAATCAGTCTCCTGTTAAAAGACATCGTCTCAGTCTTTTGTTAATATAGATAATACTGCATTGGCTATCTATACATGTGTAGACACATGTATACACACACATATGTGTGCATGCAAGTACATCTATAGGACAGATAACTCAGAATGGAATAGGCAGATGGAAGGATATGTACATTTTATATTTTAAAGAATATTGCCAAAATGCTCTCCAATATAGCACCTCCATCGGCTGTGTATTAGGGTAGTGGTAAAATGGAAATGTGTTAGAACTGCAGCTGCTTTACAGTCATCCAGTCCACCTCTCTACAACATGGGTGAATCTCATGGATGCGTTGAATAAAAGAAGCCAGAAATAAAGGAATGCATACTGTATATTTTATTTCTATAAAATAGAAAACCAGAAAACCTACCTGTGCTATTAGAAATCAGGATAGTGGCCGGGTATGGTGGCTCATGCCTGTAATCCCAGCACTTTAGGAGGCTGAGACAGGTGAATTGCCTGAGGTCAGGAGTTCGAGACCAGCCTGGCTAATGTGGTGAAACCCTGTCTCTACGAAAAACACAAAAATTAGCTGGGCATGGTGGTGCACACCTGTAGACCTTACTACTCAGGAGGCTGAGTCAGGAGAGTCGCTTGAATTGGGGAGGCAGAAGTTGCAGTGAGCCGAGATTACGCCACTGCACTCCAAACTGGGTGACAGAGTGAGACCCTGCCTCCTAAAAGAAAGAAAGACAGAGAGAGAGAGAAAAGAAAAAGGAAGGAAGGGAGGGAGGGAGGGAGGGAAAGAAAAGAAAAGAGAGAGAGAGAGAGAGAAAGAAAGAGAAAGAAATCGGGATAGTGGATTTGGGGAGGGAGAAGAGGCTGGCAGAGGGCGTGAGAGGCTTCTGGAATGCTGGGATGTTCTGTATCTTGATCTGTGAGTGCTGTTTACACAGGTGTGGTCATTGTGTGAAAATCCATCACCGTACACTTCTCTGTAAACTTCTGAATGTGTATTATCTTTCAATAAAAGTTTGTTTTTTTAAAAAAGCCTCTAGTCCTAACTCTTTCATTTTAAAGATAAGAACCCAGGAGTTGAAGGGATTCCCCCCTGTCTTGCCATATGAGCAGCTCAGGGTTTCTGAGAGCCTGTGCAAGAAGCCAGAGCCCTGGCCTGCCTTGCCAAGACTGGCTAGTGATGCTGTTGGCACTTGGAAAGGCTGTGAATATGTGACAGTGTCTCTTACCTTGAGGCCCTTGAAGAATAATGGAGAGTCTCAGAGCCAGCTCATGTGTCAAATGGAATTTCTGGTTTTATAGCTTATGCTCTTGTGTTTAGGACAGAAATTCTAGCATAAGGCCTCACACCCAGGCAGTAGACAAGGGTGGGGAAGGTTCGGATGGGGAAAGATTTGCTTCTCCGTTACTCTAGCCAACCTCTCATTCTTTTGTTTTTGTTTTTGAGATGGAGTCCCACTCTGTCACCCAGGCTGGAGTGCAGTGGTGTGATCTCGGCTCATTGCAACCGCCACCTCCTAGGTTCAAGTGATTCTCCTGCCTCAGTTTCCTGAGTAGATGGGATTACAGGCACACACCACCACACCCAGCTAATTTTTGTATTTTTAGTAGAGATGAGGTTTTACCATGTTGGCCAGGCTGGTCTCGAACTCCTGACCTCAGGTGATCCACCCACACTCGGCCAAAGTGCTGGGATCGCAGGCATGAGCCACTGCGCCCGGCCTCAACCTCTCATTCTTTTTTTATTTTGTCTTTCTTTGTTTTTTTACTTTTTCAACCTCTCATTCTTAATCCTTCTCACTGCATCCTCATCTTTTCCGTTTTGCTGCTGCTTCCTAATCCTTTTCAGGCTAGCCCTTTTCAGAAAATTATATCTTTTTTAGTAAAATTATTTGCTCAGAATGAAAAGAAAGCAGATTTCTGTTTCATTCTTCCTGGGCCTGCTTTGGGAAGGTGGTGAGTGGTGAATTCCAATGAATTGTTTGCGTGGCGTGCTACCCTGATGGGAGATTCTCAGCATCCAGGATTCCTTTACTTTTCTGTGGGGGTTCTATCTGGAAACCTTATGTGACTCAGAGCATAGTATGATTTTGAGCACTTCCTGTGGTCAAAAACTGTTGCCTTTAATTGGAAATTATGCTGTGTTGAGAGTGCTTGCTGGCACGCACACACTGTTGGCTGCTTGTTCTGGTAGCGCATCTGTGTGGGGTGCCTTAAAAATGGGCACTCTCTCAACAGAAAATTCCCATGTGAGACCTCAGTCCAAGCCCCTTCTCACCTTCATCACTTTCTTCTCTTTTGCTTCCCTTCCTCTGTGCCTTCACTCCTCCACACTGGCCTCAGCAAATCCCATCTATTTTCTAAGCCCCATCTGAAAGTGTGCCTCTTCTCTGATGACCATCCTTGGAGTTGACCTTGCCCTCCCTCCGGTGGACATCCGTGCCAGCTGTCTGTGTCATCTGTTTAGCAGTCATCTGTTCCTAACTTTTAGCTTATCTTTTATTATATCTAAGTGTGATCTAACTTTTCACCTTTATCTTTTCTTCCTATCACTTCATAAGAGGACAGTGCTGTTAATTTTTGTATCCCCCATGGGACTTAATCAGTGTCCTCCATGTAGTATGCTTTAATAATGGTTTATTGCTGTGATACTGCTTCACAAATGCCAGCAGATGCCATGCTGTATCACCAGAGATGAGATTATTTTATTTATTTATTCATTTTAATTTTTTTTTTTTTTTTTTTTTTTTTTTTTTTTTTT
>NW_016805944.1:0-2868 GCF_001698545.2 Rhinopithecus bieti | reverse complement strand
GTTAGCCAGGATGGTCTCGATCTCCTGACCTCGTGATCCGCCCGTCTCGGCCTCCCAAAGTGCTGGGATTACAGGCTTGAGCCACCGCGCCCGGCATTTTTTTATTTTTTGAGATGGAGTCTTGCTGTATCACCCAGGCTGGAGTACAGTGGTGTGATCTCGGCTCACTGCAAGCTCTGCCTCCTGGGTTCAAGCGATTCTCCTGCCTCAGCCTCCTGAGTAGCTGGGATTACAGGCGAGTGCTACTACCCCTGGCTAATTTTTGTATTTTTAGTAGAGATGGGGTTTCACCATGTTGGCCAAGCTGGTCTTGAACTCCTAACCTCAGGTAATCTACCTGCCTCAGCCTCCCAAAGTGCTGGGATTACAGGCATGAGCCACCGTGTCTAGACAAGATTATTATAAATTAAAATTTCAATTTGTAATTTATTTTGTGAACCTGAGCAGGTGACTTTTTTTTTTCTTTTTCTTTTTTTTTTTGAGACAGGATCTTGCTCTATCACCCACACTGGAGTGCTGCAGTGGTGTGATCATGGCTCACTGCAACCTTGACCTCTTGGGCTCGAGTGATCCTCCCTAATAGCTGGGACCACAGGCATGCACCACCAAGCTCAGCAACTTTTTAAAATATGTTTTGTAGAGATGGAGTCTTACCATGTTGCCCAGGCTGGTCTTGAACTGAGCTCAAGGGATCCTCCCACATCAGCCTCCCAAAGTGCTGGGATTACAGGTGTGAGCCAGCATGTGCAGCCAGTGGCATCATTCTTTAAGTCTTCTTTACACCATAGGCCAGTCCCCCATTGAAAAACTGACAAAAATAATTCTCAACTTTTAACTGGTTTCAGCTGACCCTCTGAATGTGGGATAGTATTTGCTTGACAGGGCAGTTTCAGTTCAGCAGAAGGGCTGATGTGGCTCATTGGAGCTTATGGAAGGGGGTTTTACCAGGGTAATGTGAGTATGTGAATCCTTTGATAAAAAAGAAATGGGCACAAGCCAACATGGACCCAGAGGGAGAACAAAAGTCTTAAAAACTTGCAGAAATGAACAGTCCTGGTAGGTCTTTGGTAACCTGTCCAAATACAGAGCATGGATCTAAAGTGATTTCTTTCCCTTCATATGTTTATTCAGTTAGCATAGTACTACCTTTTGATAGCATTCCCCTATATTTTGTGACAATTACTTTATCAAATATTCAGTTCTTAAAATTGAGTCTTTTAGGCCAGGCGTGGTGGCTCACACCTGTAATCCCAGCACTTTGGGAGGCCGAGGCAGGCAGATCACCTGAGGTCAGGAGTTCAAGACCAGCCTGGGCCAACATGGTGAAACCCTGTCTGTACTAAAATACAAAATTAGCCAGGCGTGGTGGCAGATGCCTGTAATCCCAGCTACTCAGGAGGCTGAGGCAGGAGAATCGCTTGAACCCAGGAGGCGGAGGTTGCAGTGAGCCGAGATCATGTCATTGCACTCCAGCCTGGGGGACAAGAGCAAGACTTCATCCCAAAAAAACAAAAAAAAATTTGAGTCTTTTCTAAGATTTCTCTTGTTTTACTGATTTTACTTTCTTATTTCTATACCAAAATCATGTTTTCCAAATTTTTACTCTCAAAAGTGCTTTAATAGCTGGTAAAATTCAACTTTTTCTCTGGCTTTTTTTCTTGGGTTTTTTGTTTGTTTGTTTGTTTGTTTGTTTTGAGACGGTCTCCCTTTGTCATCTAGGCTGGTGTGCAGTGGCACAGTCATGGCTTACTGCAGCCTCGATCTCCCAGGCTCAATCCTCCCACCTCAGCCTCCCAGGTAGCTGGAACTTCAGGTGCACACCACCACGCTCAGCTAATTCTTGTATTTTCGTAGAGATGGGGTTTCACCATGTTGCCCAGATTGGTCTCCAACTCCTGCGCTCAAGTGGCTCTCCTGCCTCAGCCTCCCAAAGTGCTGGGATTATAGGCATGAACCGCCACACCTGGCCTGAATTAATCTTTTTCAACTCCATATTTCATTCCCATAATTGCTGTCTTTGCCAGAATATTCTTTAGCCTCACAATGTTTAGTTTTTACAGTCCTAAAAGAATAATTGAACTCCTGTTATGTGCCAGTTCCATTAGGTGCTGGAGGCTAAAAGATGAATAAGATAGTTCGTATTGCCCCCTAGAAGGACTCTCAGTCTTCTCTGATCAAGACCAAGTCAGTAAAGGAAGTATTAATTGGAAACCCTCCGTCTCACCACCCTCAGTACCTAGCTTCACTTGTACATCCAGCAACCCCTGGGGTCTACTTTGCAACCTTCCAATTTGCCATATGTGATATTTTCTATTGGATCTTTTAAAGATTTTTTGGTATTTTTTTCTTTGCAAAATATTTATATGATTTTTGGTATTATTTTGTTTAGTGCATTTTAACCATTCCATTGAGATTTTTATTTTATTTATGTATAAAATGCAATTGAGGCCAGGTGCAGTGACTCATGCCCGTAATCCCAATACTTGGGGAAGCTGAAGCGGGAGGATTGCTTGAACCCAGGAATTCAAGACCAGCCCCAGCAACATATTGAGACTCTATCTCTACAAAAAATTAGAAAATTGGCCGGGCGCAGTGGCTCAAGCCTGTAATCCCAGCACTTTGGGAGGCCGAGACGGGTGGATCACGAGGTCAGGAGATCGAGACCATCCTGGCTAACATGGTGAAACCCCGTCTCTACTAAAAAATACAAAAAACTAGCCGGGCGAGGTGGCGGGCGCCTGTAGCCCCGGCTACTTGGGAGGCTGAGGCTGGAGAATGGCGTAAACCCGGGGGGCGGAGCTTGCAGTGAGCTGAGATCCGGCCACTGCACTCCAGCTGGGGGACAGAGCTAGACTCCCATCTCAAAAA
>NW_016805943.1:0-2047 GCF_001698545.2 Rhinopithecus bieti | reverse complement strand
CGACATCCTCCTGCCTCAGCCTCCTGAGTATAGGCTACAGGCATGTGCCACCGTGCCCAGCCATAGCTTGAAGTTTTCACCTATAATAACTGAAGTTCTTACCTTGCAACTTCAGAACATCTACTAAGAAATCATAGATATTACTTTGGGGAAAGAAATGCCTAGCTGCAAATAATTCCCTTAACAGACTTGAAGATAGTTCTGTTAGTGTCTTCCATCAGGTCCAGTGCTCATGCAATACTCCTTATCTACTGTGTCTTTGTTTTCAAAAGTAGTAACATACGAACTTAGAATAAATATGCTGTCCTTTTAAGAATTTACGGCCGGGTGCAGTGGCTCATGCCTGTAATTCCAGCACTTTGGGAGGCTAAGGTGGGCAGATCACTTGAGGCCAGGAGTTCAAGACCAGCCTGACCAACATGGTGAAACCCCGTCTCTACTAAAAATACAAAATTAGCTGGGTGTGGTGGTAGAAACCTGTAATCCCAGCTACTCAGGAGGCTGAGGCAGGAGAATCGCTTGAACATGGGAACGGAGGTTGCAGTGAGTCGAGATTGCACCGCTGCACTCATCTGGGTGACAGAGCGAGACTCCATCTCGCTCTAAAAAAGAAAAAAGAAAGAAATACATATATAAAAGACTCGTTTAACTCTGTGTTCCATAAGGTTGAATTCTAAGTCACTTTCATTAGTGATAAACGCATGCAATATATATGATTTTGAACCTAAATAACAGTAACTGGTTGAGCAAGGATAAAATGCATCTCCGTGAAATCAATCCAGAATACCTTAGAATTTCACATGCTAGAGATCTTAAATTAACTGTCAACTCATTTGACAGATCCTTCTATGTGACAGGTTATCCTGTCACAACCTTGCCTTATATTTTTTTCTCTTCTTAAAAAGAAACCAGACTTTCCCCTACAGGAAGGCATTCCACCACTCTTTTTGAGATGGAGTCTCACTCTGTCCCCCGGGCTGGAGTGCAGAGTGCAATGGCACGAACACATCTCGCTGCAACCTCCTCTTCCCATGTTCAAGCCATGCTCCTTTCTCAGCCTCCCAAGTAGCTGGGATTACAGGTGCACGTCCCCCTGCCCAGGAGAAGCCCTTTTAGTGGAGACAGGGCTTCAGCATGTTGGCCAGGCTGGTATTGAACCCCTGACCTCAACTGATCGTCCGCCTCGGCCTCCCAGAGTGCTGAGATTACAGGTGTAAGCCACCACGCCTGGCTCATCAGTCTTTTTACTACAATACTCTCCAGGATATTTTCACAGGTGAAAAAGGCACTTAATACTCCTATTCTCTGCAGCATTTTTTAGCCCTCCTCAGTGAGTCTGATCCATCTGTTCTAATGCTCTGCCTGATGCTGAGAGAATGATGAAACGTCATCGATTGAATGCCTATTAAAATGTATTAGGTACCTACCTATAAAGCACTCCATTTAGCTTTAGAGATGCAAAGGTGTTCAAAAGAAACTTCCTGGAACTCGGTAGGCGGGGAAGGCAGAAATAGACACAATAAATTATAGAACAGTTTATTACAAAAGTAGAAATCAAACACTGAAGAAGCAGAGAAAGCAGCTGGAAATACATCCTAAACAGAAAAAATCTAGAGGGATGGTCTTTCCCTTGCACTAAGGTGCAACAGCGTATAGAGGAGAGAAATACAGAGAGACGCTAAACATAAGGCTACAACTAGAGTTAACCAACATGAGAGGAAGAGCAAAGAATGAGAGTCTCGCAAGGTCATTCCTGAGTTTTAACATAATCATATAGGAAAGCTTTCAACAGAATGCAAAGGGAATCAGAAGGCAACACCATCTCCCACTATCACCTATCAATTATATATGTACCTGTTCTTCGGCCCAGGCTGAAAACATGATTCTCAAGGAATATAAAAAACCCAATGCTGCTTCAATTGACAAAGCACTGAAACAGAATGTCCCTCCCCATGTAATGATAAAAATGCCCCAAAGCCGGCCGGGCGCGGTGGCCCACGCCTATAATTCCAGCACTTTGGGAAGCCGAGGCAGGCGGATCACGAGC
>NW_016805942.1:0-1747 GCF_001698545.2 Rhinopithecus bieti | reverse complement strand
TGGGACTACAGGCGCCCGCCATCTCGCCCGGCTATGTTTTTTTTTTTTTTAAAAAAGAAAAAAAAAATGGTTAGGGGAATTAAAAGAAAAAAAAAACAACACATGGCATGTGCTAATGATCCATAGCCTGGACAGGACACCCTCTCTCCATTATCCTGCGATGGATTTGGGGCGAAGATACCAGAATGGGTCCAATGCACGAAGCCCTGCATGGGAAGAGTGGAGACGGGGTCTATGCAGCTCGTTTATTGACTGCCTACTAGGTATCATGTTCTGGGGCACTCAGGGCATAGGAAGAGAGCCAGCCTTTGCCTCCTCAGAGCAGCCAGTCTAGTGGCAAATGCAGATGTTCACAATCAAACCAAGTATCCTCAGAGTAGTGGGAGTGTTAGAGGGGAATCTACATTAGTTCAACCAGCTGGGCACCGTGGCTCACGCTTGTAATGCCAGCACTTTGGGAGGCCGAGGAGGGCAGATTGCTTGAGCTCAGGAGTTCAAGACCAGCCTGGGCAACATGGAGAAACCCCATCTCTACAAAAAATACAAAAATTAGCCAGGCATGGTGGCAGGTGCCTGTAATCCCAGCTACTTGGAAGGCTGAGGTGGGAGGATCGCATGGGCCGGGGGGTGGAGGTTGCAGTGAACTGAGGTCGCACCACTGCACTCCATCCTGGGCGACAGAGTGAGACTCGGTGAGACTCTGTCTTTAAAAAAAAAAAAGAAGTTCCTGGAGGCGGGCAGCACCAGCTTCCAGTCTCGTTTTACCATTGACTGGTCACAAGCTGGCTCAAGCCTCACTTTCTCCATCTGAAAAATGGGGCTCATTAGGGGACCCGCTTCTTAGGGTGGTGGTTTGGGGGTTAAATGAGATGGTGCAGGGGGAGGCACTTAACCCAGCCTCGGGTGCTCCGTGAGTGTTCTGGAAGCTTCCAGTTAGTAAGCACCATGGGCCCACCCTATCTGGGCAGACTAGCTTCCAGGTGAATATCTACCAGGCTCAGCCTCATTTCTGACTTTGGTTTTGAGGCAGGCAGAGGAACGTACATCTTGTGACGTGCTGATGAGGGATGGGTGCCACACCTCCAGCCCTGGAGGGAAGACCACCCTGATTTTCGGGTGCCAGCAGCGTGGGATGCTCTGGAAATTCTCAGCTCTGGGCATTTCGAGGGGACCAGAAGCCACAGGGTTTGCCTGACCAGCTGCTTTAGCCAAACCCACTGGCATTTTCTTTCTGGGAGGTCACCCCAGCTGCTTACTGCCGGCCAGAGGGGTGGGTGAGGTCGGGACATGCTGGGTGCCAGGGGAAACCAGCCCGAGATGCCACATATGGACGTCGGCACCAAAGCAGGAGGCGGAGGCCAAAAGCAGCAAATCCCTCCTCCCTGGGTCTGAGATTACAGCTCCGAGTCAAAGTCTCTGAAAGTGTAGTATTCTGCCTACCACATTAAATATCATGTATTTAAATGTACTAGTTTAAATGCATGCTCTTGGAGGGTTTGATTTTTGGCAGAATTTTTAGCTGCCTATGGAAACTCTCTGCTTTTTTTTTTCTTCTTCCATTTAAAAGTCTTGCCTTGATAGTTTATTTTTTTACATTTTATTTAGTTTTAATATTTTAAAATTGAGATGGAAGTCTTGCTATGTTGTCCAGGCCGGTCTCAAACTCCTGGGCTCAAAGGAATTCCCCCACCTCAGCCTCTCAAAGTGCTGGGATTACAGGTGTGAGCCACCACGCTGGGCTTACCTT
>NW_016805941.1:0-928 GCF_001698545.2 Rhinopithecus bieti | reverse complement strand
TCTCGGTCTCCCAAAGTGCTGGGATTACAGGCTTGAGCCACCGCGCCCGGCCATTGTCCCATATTTTTATGGCCAGTTTATACAGGCACCCGATAAGCCTTTTTCCGAACACCCCTATCTGTACTAAATACAAAATACCCAGGAGGCTGAGGCAGGAGAATCCCTTGAGCCCGGGAGGGGGAGGTTGCAGTGAGCCGAGATTGAGCCATTGCACTCAAGTCTGGGCAACAAGAGTGAGACTTTGTCTCAAAAAAAAAAAAAAAAAAAATTTGGGTCTAGGGGTGGGTACAGAAGAGGCCCTAGGTCCAGATATGAAGGGAAGGTAATCAAACCTTATTGAGATCGAAGTCTGAACTCTCCAGTGGTCTCGTTTAGCTGAAGATAAAAATATTAAATCCTTACAGTGCTTTAGAAGTTACGGAAGTTTTTGGTATCCTCATTCCTCCAACTATAGGAATGCTTCTGTGCTAGGGCCTTTGCACTTCGTGTTTGCACATTGTGGATAAGGCCTGGAGGCACCTGACAAAATAGAGCCAGCTCGTTGATGGATAAGGTCTAGAAGTACTCCCTTTGGAAGGTTGTTAGCTTAGTGTGTAAAATTAGGCTTTGTTGTCCCAAGGTAGGGTAGATTGTGAATGTAACCTACTTCATCTAAGAAATGGACTTCAGGGTACCAAAATACGGTATGTAGTATATGGTCATTCACATACACAGGCTTTACGTTATTCTTGTAGGTCAGGAACTTGTTATACTGGAAGACCCAGACTTGAACCTCTTGATACACTAGTGAGGATGCTTGTATCCAATCCTGGACAGGCCTCTATTGAGTCAACTTAATTTTCAGTTACTTACCTAATTTGATTTCGTGCCTTTCTACCATTTTTAAAATCTGGAAATTTACTTTTAGAAATCCAATTTAGACGGGCGC
>NW_016805940.1:0-1075 GCF_001698545.2 Rhinopithecus bieti | reverse complement strand
TGCACACATGCACACAGCAGAAAATCAAGAAATAAAGTCTTTTAATTTCAGCTGTCATGGCAGTTTTGTGTCATTTCCCCAAAATATACAAATTTTATTTTATGATTTAATCTTTTATTTAGAATTACTTAAGGAAAAGGAGATGTGAGTGCAGTGGCTCACATCTATTTTCCCAGAACTTTGGGAGGCTGAGGCAGGAGGACCACTTGAGCCTGGGAGTTCAAGACCAGTCTGGGTAACATGGTGAAATCCCATCCCTATAAAAAAATATGAAAATTAGCCAGATGTGGTAGTATGTACCTGTGGTCCCAGCTACCCAGGAGACCGAGGATCCCTTGGGCCAGGGAGGTGGAGGTTGCAGTGAGCTGAGATCACATCACTGCACTCCAGCCTGGGTGACAGGGTGAGATCCCATGTGAAAACAAAGAAAGAGAAAGAAAGACAGAGAAAGAGAAGAGAAAAGAAAAGAAGAGAAGGGAAAAGAAATAAGAGAAGAGAAAAGAAAGGAGAAAAGAAAAGAGAGGAGAGAAGAGAAAAGAGAGGAGAGAAGAGAAAAGACAGGAGAGAAAAGAGGGGAGGGGAGGGAAGAGGAGCAATGGGATCCTGATATCTGGTATGGGGAAACTTAAGTAGATACATCTGAGAACTTCGAACCTCCAGTTTCCACTCAATGCTCTGGGCTAAAAGAAGTAGCCCCTTTCCTTGCTAAGAGAAGGGCAGCTGTCCCTTGCCTGGAGACTAGGCAAAGAGCCTCCAACAAGGCTTTACAGCAGGATAAGGTGTATCATCATTGCTGCCCCACATTGACACCAGGCTATGGTCATTCCTCATCATGGCCCAAGGTCACAAGCACAGTCTGCTCTGGGAGAATGATTTTTTGCCAAAAATGCTGCAGTAGCTGCCGAGTGTGTACTGGCAGAATCTGGGAGAGGAGGTGGAGGACTGGACATAAGGATGTTGGACCATGGGGAGACTAAAGGCTGTATACACGAGAATACACTGAAGTGGGAGCACTCTCAGGATTTAATGGCTTTGCAAGGACACTTGGGGCTCTAACATGCGCTGCAGTGGCTCC
>NW_016805939.1:133931-138234 GCF_001698545.2 Rhinopithecus bieti | reverse complement strand
GACTCTGACAGGTGCTTTTAAATGTAGGTTTCTGATAACTTTGGAGATTGTGACACTAGTGTACAGAAAAATCTTCCAAGACTCCATAGAGAGCTAATGTGTTCATAAACATTGAGCAGAACAGGAGTTAATTACATAGACTAAACTAATGGAAGACTGAAATAATCTGTTTCTGACTTTGTTTGAAACAGGGCTAATTCTTTTGCTTCTGAATCTAGAAACTCCTTTTCTTTGAGCTTTTAACAGCTGGGTAAACTACACTCCTGTGAGCAAAATCTGAAGCATATTTCTTTAGCTTATTTCTCCAGAATTTGAAAACTATTTGCAAGTATACTTAATTTGTAGCAATACAGTTATTTGCCTAAGTTCAACAAGAATCTGTTTTCTTTTGTAACAGGACACAATTGTAGACACTGGTTATTTTAACAAGGCTTTGATTGGAATGGCATACTTTCAGGTTGCTTTAAGGCAAGCTTATCCAATTCATGGCCTGTGAGTTGCACATGGCCAGAATGGCTTTGAATGTGGTCCAGCATGAATTCGTAACCTTTCTTAAAACATTATGAGATATTTTTGTGATTTTTTTTAGCTCATCAGCTACTTGTTAGTGTTATTGTATTTTATGTGCACCCCAAGACAATTCTTCTTCTAATGTGGCCCAGGGTAGCCAGTAGATTACACAACCCTGCTTTACCAAATCAAGGTTGACTTAATAAAGAGCCAATAAAAGCTCTTGGAAAAGCTGGCCTCATATCTTGTATATGCAATCCCTGTATAGGTTCCTGACCTATGGTAAGTAAAGAATGTCATTTTCTGACAGGCCAAGGAGCCCCAAGTTTTCTTGGGGCCTTGAAGTGAGGAATATACCAATTAATACATATATTTGCAGGCACAGGCTTGGCTGAAGGCTTTCAAGTCTAATCTGACATTCTTTATAGAGTAAAGCTCCAGCAAAATCAGTTAAAAAAATACGTATATGGCAAATAATTATTCTTGCTGATTTTATGCAAATAGGCCAACTATAATAAGACTAGCATTTATTTTACACATAATTTTGTTCTTCGATTTGTCCTTAGTGAATATGGGGACTAGAGAGAGAAAATTGTGTTTCAAAATAATCTATAGTACATTTTCAATTTTATTATTTTCTACAGTTTGAATTGAATTCTAAAATTATTTCCTGGCTTTAAGTCTTCAAAATAATGTTTTTGAATTTTTCAAAATAATGTTTTGAAATTTTTTTCCTTCTTTCTTTTCCTTTTACCCCATTTTCCTATTTTGAAATCACTGGAAATTAAACTGTTCTTTATTAAAGCCCTGCGAACTGAAGCTAGACAACATAAACTTTAGGAAAAAATAGCAGTAATCTGTTTACATACATAAACCACTTTCAAACCTGCCTACTGATGTATGGACTTCAGAGTAATATGGCCTATATCTATTTTCCAGGATTGTTATTCATTTTATTTGCTTGTAGTTGTTCCCTTCCTCCCCCTATCTTCTCTTCCTAGGATATGAGACTTCACAACATGCTAAAAATGGGTTTTCCTAATAGATGGGTAGATGGGACGTACTCATCTAGGAATAAACCATCCTACCCATGAGATATTAGACAAAACCTGAGAACAAAGACACATTTTTCTAAAATGTTTTCTCCAAAAGATTTTAAAAGAAGGGGAAATGTGAAAGGAAAATAAATATTGAGACCACAAAATAACTAAGCCAAAGGAAAAGTCAGATTAAGAACTGCATTAGGCAACCTGTCTTCCATTCAATCCCTAAACAAGATGACTACAAAAATAAAAAAGTTACATACCTTCCTCACAATTTGCTCACAAGGAAATTCCTTGGGGACTAAGAACAGACAGCACTCAAAGTCATCCCTCGCTCATATGAGACAAATGCATACCTACTTGTTTCCTCTGCCCTATTGTTTCAAGAAGTCAGACTAAGTTATAAATGATTATTCCTCTACCCTCTTCTCACATGTAAAGTGTGCATTCAGTGAAAAGCTAATCAGAGACTCAAAAGAATGCAACTGTTTGCCTCTTATCTACCTATGACCTGGAAGCCTCCTCCCCAACCTCAAGTTGTCCCACCTTCCCAGACAGAACCAATGTCTTGCACATACTGATTGATGTCTCATGTCTCCCTAAAATGTATAAAACAAAGCTGTGCCCCCACCACCTTGGAAATATGTTGTCATGACCCCCTGAGGCTGTCATGGGCAAGTCCTTAGCCTTGGCAAAATAAATGTTCTAAATTGGTTGGGACCTGTCTCAGATATTTTGGGTTCACATAACAATAGGCCAATTCTTAAGTCCCAGAATTATCTTATTTAGGAAGATAAAAAGAATCTGAGGATTCTCATACATAAAATACAATCCCTCTTTTACCCTCAAGCTGCCTTTATTGCTTTGCATTTTTTATTTGTTTGTCTAAATTAGAGTTTACCCTATTAGAATTCTTTCAGAAAATTTCTCCTCTGGCCCCTTATTGTTACTGTCAAGGCCCCAGAGCATCTATTATCATGCTAAGACCTGTTATAGAGATACCAGAAAACAGAAAAGAAAAGTGGGCCTCCATCTGTCCTAGTTTTAATTTGGAGAATACTTTAGGGTTTATTACTTAAACTGATGTTTTTTTGTTTCCTTTTCCAATGTATCCTTGTATCTTTTTCTCCTTTTCTGACTTTCAGAACTTATCCTTCAACAATTCTGGGGAAGAAATGGAAGACCTGCCTTTCTATCCATCATTGATTGTTGCGACCCAATCACTGGCAGTCTAATAACAGAGTATGTGGCTGAACTAGCTCCTTCACTTCCACTACCATCATATTTCTGGGGTTATCTTAGAAAGGTTAAGATCAATCATAAATATCTTTATTTTCCTTCTCTAGTTTCAGCCATTTACTTTGTCTGAGGTTCTGGCCAGGGAAAGCCAGAGGAAAGCTAGGAAGATAGGGAACCCCTTGAACAACTTGGAGCTCTGGGAGGTCAGAGATTCACGGTTACTTCGTATCTGGACTGTCGGCCACTCTGGGGTGTCTGACACACAAGGGGCACCCAGCAAATGGCGAATGAACAAATGGGTAGTACTAATATCAGTTGTTGTGTTTCTCCTATGTAGGAAGATATGAAACTTTTGGTGGGTCTGTAAAAGGAAAATAAATGTAGGGACCCCCAAAATCCCTAAACCAAGCAAAACGACAAGCTGGGAACGAGGTCAGGAAAACCTACCTCCCATTTTATTCCTAAATCAGATAGCTACAAAAATAAGAAGCTAAATACCTCCTTCACAATTTTCCCAGAAGGAAATTCCTTGTGGACAAAGGTCAGACAGAACTCAATGTCATCCCTCTGAGGTTCACCTTAGACAAATACATATCTGATTGCTTCCTCTACCCTATTGTTTATGTAAAAATGCAGATTCACTAAGCCACACTAAATTGTGTATTCTGTGGAAGGCTGATCAAGGACTCAAAAGAATGTAACTTTTTGTCTCTTACGTACTTCTGAGCAGGAAGCTCCAACTTCAAGTTGTCTTGCCTTACCAGACTGAACCAATGTACATCTTACACATATTGATTGATGTCTCATGTCTCTCTAAAATGTATAAAACCAAAGGGTACCCCAACCACCTTGGGCACACATCCTCAGGACCTCCTGAAGCTATGTCATGGGTGCATCCTTAACCTTGGCAAAATAAACTTTCTAAATTTGTTGAGACCTGTCTCAGATATTTTGGGCTCACAGGCCTTACAGGATTAAGGAAGAGGGAGATTAGAGAAAATAAAACTCAGGCAGTACAGAAACCTGAGCAGGACTCAGCAAGGTCCTGCTTCTCTCTCAATAATTTACACATTGTTTTTAGGTGTCTGCATCCAGTAAGCTGGCAGGCATGTAACTAAAATCCTGAGAACAATTGGAAAAGCCCCAAATGGTATAAAAACCTTGATTAGACAAGTCCAAAAGAAGCTAAAAGCAGCAGGACTGTTGCCATCTTTAGGTTCATGGAGATGTGGGAAGAAAGTTTTACCAGAATCTAGAAGGAGAGAGTCATATATAACAGGCCACTTTAACAGGAACAAGCACCTTTGAACAAGAAACCCAGCCAGTTTGCAGTGATGTTTCAGGAAGGAAGCTGGCATGTAGTAAGTATTCACTATATGTTAGCTACCATTTGATCAACACAATGCATGCAATTAAAGACTAAACTTCAATTACTTTAAATTACAGTTTACCCTTAAAAAATGCAGGGGTTTACATCAGGTATAACTCCTAATGCAATCCCTCCCCCCTCT
>NW_016805939.1:124120-131969 GCF_001698545.2 Rhinopithecus bieti | reverse complement strand
TCTTGTCAAAATCTAAGTTATCATTCTTCATTTCAAAATTGCCTTCTCAGTTCAAGACAGCCTGTCAGCTGGTAATGAGAAAACTAAACACATCCTAGAGGTAAGTGTATCTCTTAACTAGAGGTAAAGGTATCTCTTTGTTAATTGCTAAATTTGTCCAGATGGTGTGTTAGGCAATACAATGAAATAATGTGCTGTTGTCATACCTGGCAATACATGTTTTGTGATTTCTGTTGTCAAATGTAGTGATTTTTTCTATAAAGGGCATAATCAGTGACCTATATATTAAAATGAGAAGTATGTATCATTTAGTAAGTTTGCCAAAGGAAAAGTATTACAGAAATCTTTTCTTTTTATGCATTTCCACCCCTCCTTAGATTCCATTTATAATTACTATTATTGAAAAAGGATATGCACAGTGATGCCTTTTATTTCAATATGTGATAAATGTTACAAAACTTTTAATACTTTAAGGAGAAAAGAAACAATATTCCACCTTATCCTGGAAAAATATTAACATTACAATAATCACAGTCATGAACCTCTGTACTATGTTAAAATGTAAAAATGCAGAGTCAGAAAAAAGTCTTGTTTTATAATTTAATGCCAAAATTATCTAATTAGACTTTGGCAATTCTCTAGTACAGCTTTGTTATTTTTAGTTAGTCTTTATTACTTAAAAGGCCTGTTCTAAATATATTTTAAAATTTACATGAATATTTAAAACAAAATTCTTTTATAATCTTGTGGCCAGATTGTAAGGGAATAGGAGAAACCTTGGCTCTGTGGATTTGACAGCATAATTCTTATGGTTACATGTAGCACATTGAAACAGCTGCGACCAATAACTGTACTGTCTTTATTCTTCTCCTACGATATGAAATTAAAATGAAGTGGAAATGTTTATTCCATAAATAGTAGGAAACCCTTTAAACAGATAATAAAATGTAAGGGTTTGCTTGAAAATAAAGAGAGGTCTCTCATTTAGCCAAACTGAATGGTAACCTAATGCCAAACTTGTCCAAAGAGACAGCTGACCATCTTGTTAAGAAACTCAAACACATAGCAAGCTCTTCATTAGGGGGAGTTATTTCCATCTCAGAATTCTCAGGTGTCATAAGAAATGAAGTTATGTTTCACATAGTGAATTGGTAATGTTTATATAAAGATAAATTTTCTTTGTGGGATATTTTTGATAAAGTTATTTTGAATTCTGTTTGACTCTCTTTTGAAATTCTCCAGGAGCTTGTTTAGAAACTGTATGTTAATTCCTTGGTCAGGCTTACAGTATTTATTTCCTTACCTAAAAATTAGACCTGTCACATTTAATCATCTCAACTCAACATTTCTTTGTCTTATGTGTACCAACTGATAGGTTGAACCAAATCAAATTACTGAAGGTTGTTAATTTTGAAGCAGATAAATGCCTTGTTCCAACATGTGCACCTGAATTGTATTTTGTTTGAAATAAGATACTTCTTTTTCAACAGACACATGCCAATCAATAGTGCTGCATGAGGAAATGCCATAACTGCATAAGGATGATTGCCTGACATGGGTCTGCAAATTGATCTTCAAGATGTTCAATGTTTTGGTGGTGGGGAAGGACCACTATATGGGGAATTAAGAACTGCAAGAGCTCAAACTGTTCTTAATTTGCTTCCCAATTTCATTCATATATCACGATATTACTGTGCAAAGTACTGCTGGTTGAAAACAGCACAGAAACGTAGACATTCCAACCAGCTTGTTATAGTAATTTTGCTCTATTGGGTTACTGAAACTATAGGAACTACTCATAAAATATTGTACAGCATCTTTGATGTTCAGCAAAATTCAAGGTTGTTGGATATGAAAGACTGAAGAGATGCTGGAGTAAGATCACAGAGACTGAATAAATCTGAAAAAAAAAAACCTTTGCAGCTTTTAACTACATCTTTTCTGTTGAAAACAAGATAGAGAATACAGGCGAAATGTTCTAGAGTGCCCTTGTGTACACTCTAAACATTACACTTTGGCAATTCTGCAGCACACTTTGTTATTTTGAGNTGCTGGTTGAAAACAGCACAGAAACGTAGACATTCCAACCAGCTTGTTATAGTAATTTTGCTCTATTGGGTTACTGAAACTATAGGAACTACTCATAAAATATTGTACAGCATCTTTGATGTTCAGCAAAATTCAAGGTTGTTGGATATGAAAGACTGAAGAGATGCTGGAGTAAGATCACAGAGACTGAATAAATCTGAAAAAAAAAAACCTTTGCAGCTTTTAACTACATCTTTTTCTGTTGAAAACAAGATAGAGAATACAGGCGAAATGTTCTAGAGTGCCCTTGTGTACACTCTAAACATTACACTTTGGCAATTCTGCAGCACACTTTGTTATTTTGAGTTAATCTTTATTACTTAAATACCTGTTTTAAAATAGATTTTAAAATTTATATGACTATTTAAAATAAAATTATTTTTAAATATTGTGGCCAGATTGTAAGGAAATAGCAAAAAACTTCATTTCTGAGAAAGAAAGTCTACAGAGTTCTCAGCCCTACTGAATCCTGATTTTCCCTGGAGCTAGTCCTAGAGATGTCATGGCAGTCTCTGCTGGCCCTATGAGGATAGCAGAAAGCAACTGAGGCAAACTAAGCAGGAGAAGGGGAGTTACTCCTAGCTTGTGCTCAGAAAAGTAACTAAGGTACATTTATACATTGCATTATTGCATAACATCCCTCCCCCTAAATTCAGAACCAAGATGTGAGAGTGCTTCTTTGTCTGGGTTCCCCCAGGCTACTTCTTTGTGATTCTTTCTGCTTTCACTTAATTTTCATTTCAACCTAATTTCATGAGGATTTAGATGTTGAGATTTAGAGAGGTGCAGAGAGAGATTTGTTCCCAGACATTTACCACACTCAGGGTAGAATCAGACCCTGTACTACACTAAAGGATCTGTACTACAGCAGTAAAGGATGGCACTGAATCAACCTGTCCTCTTCTACCAAACACTGCCTCACTTCAAGCCTATACCAGCAAAATGGTCTTTATGGTTGGCTACAGTTTATCACTTGGTGCATTTCTTACCACATGCTGATAGTCAGATGTCATTATCAATACTTCATGCCAAATTAAGACTTGCTCTCTTCCATTTGGCAAACATTGATTCTTCCTTCTTTTCCCTCTTTGGACCCAAATGAAGTCTAAATGTGCTTGAATTTTTCTTAATCATTTTTTTTTAGCTAGGCTTCACCTGAGGGATTTGTAATTGTTTTGTAAATGGTACTGCAGGATAACCCAAAGCAAGAAAAAGAATTGCTGATGGTTTGTGAATTCCCTTTGAGTAAATAGTAGTGTTTTAATGCTGAGATAAAGTGGTTTCCAAGAAGATTTAAGATCCAGAAGTTTGGTTCAGATAATTTTAGTCATGACATTTCTGGGATCGCTGGTCCAGAAAATATTTTAATATATTTGAGGTGTAGTAAGTACATCTACGTTCACAGATAGTGTGTTTAGAGCATTATGCAACATGTATGACATATAAGACATGAATCCTGTTCTCACTTATTTACTATCTATGGAGAGAAAACTATAAAATGCTCTCAGAGAAAGCAGTAGTGCAAATGTTAAGTGCTATGAGAGTACAAAATAGGAAGAAAGTGATTCATCTGAACTCTATTATTCAAAGTCTGTTTCCAAAAGAAGGTAGAATTTGAGGTGGCATTGAGGGTTGGATAATAATTGAATAGACCAAGGTAAGTTTAGCATATGGTTGAATAAGAACTGATATGGTTTGATTGTGTCCCCACCCAAATCTCATCTTGAATTGTAGCTCCCATAATTCCTACATATCATGGGATAAACCCAGAGGGAGATAATTGAATCATGGGGGGCAGTTTCTCCTACACTGTTCTTGTGGTAATGAATAAGTCTCACAAGATCTCACAATTTTATAAGGGGTGTCCACTTCCACTTTGTTCTCATTCTTTCTCTTACCTGCTGCCACGTACGACAGGCCTTTCACCTTCCGCCATGATTATGAGGTCTCTCCAGCCACGTGGAACTGTGAGTCCATTAAATTTCTTTTTCTTTATAAATTACCCAGTCTTGGGTATGTCTTTATCAGCAGCAAGAAAGTAGACTAATACAGTAAATTGGTGCCGGTAGAGTGGGGCACTGCTATAAAGATACCCAAAAATGTGGAAGCACCTTTGGAACTGGCTAACAAGGAGAGGTTGGAACAGTTTGGAGGGCTCAGAAGAAGACAGAAAAATATGGGAAAGTTTGGAACTTCCTAGAGACTTGTTGAATGGCTTTGACCAAAATGCTGATAATGATATGGACAATAAGGTCCAGGCTGAGGTGGTCTCAGATGGAGATGAGGAGCTTGTTGGACACTGGAGTAAAGGTGACTCTTGCTTAGTTTTAGCAAAGAGACTGGAGTCATTTTGCCTCTGCCCTAGAGATCTGTGGAACTTTGAACTTGAGGGAGATGATTTAAGGTATCTGGCAGAAGAAATTTCTAAGCTTGTGAGAAGGACTTGGTGGGAGATAATTTGTAAGCAGGAGAGAAATTTCTAAGCAGAAAAGTATTCAAGAGGTGACCTGGGTGCTGTTAAAAGCATTCAGTTTTAAAAGGCAAACAGAGCATAAAAGTTCAAAACATTTGCCTGATGATGCAATAGAATAGAAAAACCTATTTTCTGAGGAGAAATTCAAGCCAGCCACAGAAATTTGTATAAGTAATGAGGAGCCAAAAGTTGACCACTAAGATAATGGAGAAAATGTCTCCAGGGCATGTCAAATAACTTTATGGCAGCCCCTCCCATCACAGGCCCGGAGGCCTAGGAGTAAAAAATGGTTTTGTGGGCCAGGCCCAGAGCCCCCTGCTGTGTGCAGCCTAGGGACTTGGTGCCCTGCATTCCAGCCACTCTAGCAAGGCTAGAGTTGTATAAGGTACACTTGAGCTTGTCTTCAAGGTACAGCTAGGGCTGTGGCTTCAGAGTGTGCAAGTCCCAAGTCTTAGCAGCTTTCACATGGTGCTGAGCCTGTGGGTGCACAGAAGTCAAAAACTGAGGTTTGGAACCTGCCCCTAGATTTTAGAGGATTTATGGAAATGCCTGGATGTCTAAGCAGAAGTTTGCAGCAGGGGCAGGGCCCTCATGGAGAACCTCTGTGAGGGCAGTGCAGAAGGGAAATGTGGGGTCAAAGCCCCCACACAGAATCCCCAGTGGGGCACTGCCTAGTGGAGCTGTGAGAAGATGGCCATCATCCTCTAGACCCCAGAACGGTAGATCCACTGACAGCTTGCACCATTCATCTGGAAAAGCCGCAAACACTCAATGCCAGCCCATGAAAGCAGCTGGGAGGAAGACTGTACTCTGCAAAGCCACATGGGTGAAGTTGCCCAAGATCCTAGGAACCCACCTCTTACATCAGCATGACCTGATGCGAAGCATGGAGTCAAAGTAGATCATTTTGGAGTCTTAAGACTGGACTGTCCCACTAGATTTTGGACATGTATGGGGCCTGTAGCCCCTTTGTTTTGGCAAATAGCTTTCATTTGGAAGAACTTTATTTACCCAATGCCTGTACCACCATTGTATCTAGGGAGTAATTAACTTGATTTCGATTTTACAGACTTATAGGTGGAAGGGAATTGCCTTGTCTCAGATGAGACTTGGAATGTGGACTTTTCAGCTAATATTGAAATGAGTTAAGACTTTGGGGGACTGTTGGGAAGGCGTGATTGGTTTTGAAATGTGTGGACATGTGATTTGGGAGGGACCAAGGGTGAAATGGCATAGTTTGGCTGTGTCCCCACCCAAATTTTATCTTGAATTGCAGCTCCCATGATTCTCACATGTCATGGGAGAGACCCAGTGGGAGATAATTGAATCATGGGGGCAGTTTCTCCCATACTGTTCTCATGGTAGTGAGTCTTATGAGATCTGATCGTTTTATAAGAGGTTCCCCCTTCACTTGATTCTCTTTCTCTCTCTTGCCTGCCATGATGTAAGACATGGCTTTTACCTTCCACCATGATTGGGAGCGCCCCCCCACCCCAGCCATGTGCAACTGTGAGTACATTAAATCTTTTTTTCTTTATAAATTACCCAGTCTTGGGTATGTCTTTATCAGCAGCATGACAATGGACTAATACAAGAACATTCTGAGAAAAGACAGGGATGAGAAACACAAAGACCTCTTACTGAGGATGAGTAAAGTAGTAACAACTGAATAAAAATTGCAATAAATACAAGTCATGTAAAAAAGTACTGATTGATCTCATGTGCCCAAGTCCTTAAAAAACAAGATATGACCTAAAACAAACTCTATCATGTTATTTTAATAGTATTAGTGTAATAACACTAATGTTAGTGTCCCTTGGACAGAGAGCCTAGGAGGTCAATAACACTAATGTTAGTGCTATTACACTAATAAATAATAGCAATGTCAGTGTTATTACACTAATAAATGGGGTAGTGAAGGTATAGATTCCATATACAGTTTAAAATGTTAAAATTAATATTTTAAATTAAATGTTTAATCTAAACCAGTGGGTGTCAAACTTTAGCATACATTATAATCACCTGTTAAGACATGCATTTCTAGGTCTCACCTCCAGAGGTTTTGATTCAGTTGGTCTCTGATGGGACTAGAGAATTTGAATTTCTAACAATTTCCAAAGTGAAGCTGATGCTGCTGACTGGGAAATTACAGTATGAGAATTTCAGTCAGATGAAACACTATATATAATGACTCTGAGTCTTGAATTAGCTTGGTGTGTTCAAGAAACAATGAGGGACTTTGAGAGATGATGGATATGTCTATTACCTTGATTGTAGTGATGGTATCACAGGTGTTTGCGTGTGTTCACACTCATCAAATTGTACACATTAAATATCTGCAGTTAATTATCTATCAATTATACTGCAATAAAGCTATTAAAAAAAAAACAGAAACAAAGAGGAGGCTTCTTAGATTGGAACAGGTTGAATAAGGAGGACAGAAGTACAAAATATGGTCAGAGAGGTAACAGGGACACTCTGTCCCTTGGACAGAGAGCCTAGGAGGTCATTATCAGGATCTTGGCTTTTACTCTGAAATTGAAAGTCATCTTCATGTTATTTTTTTGTTGTTGTTTTTTAAGTATAAGGTAGTATATTTTGAAATCATCAACAAAAGAAGTTATTCTTATTAAATCTGATATAACATATTTAAAAAGCAACTGTGAACCATAAATAAAACAATAAAAGTGTTTTGTGAGCCTATATGAAATACTTAGGTACACTGAAATAGAAACATAATGGCTGATGGAAGGGCTGTGGCTGGTGTTTGGTGACTAATTTCTCCATCTAGTTTGTAAAATAATATTTCTGAATTCTTGCTTTCTGCTCATTTTCTCCATTATTTGCTTCTTAACAGTTATTCCTGGGGTGATCACAGTGACTCATGCCTGTAATCCCAGCACTTTAGGAGGACGAGGTTAGCAGATCGCTTGAGCCCAGGAGTTCAAGACCAGCCTGGGCAACATAGTGAGACTCCATCTCTTAGCTGGGTGTGGTGGTTCACACCTGTGGTCTCAGCTACTTGGGAGGCTGAGGTGATAGGATTGCTTCAGCTCGGGAGGCAGAGGTTTCAGTGAGCTGGGATCACATCACTGTATTCCACCTTCAGTGGCAGAGCAAGACTCTGACTCAAAAACAAAACAAAACAAAAAAGTTATTCATATTGCATACCTAACCTTCCCATCTAATAAAGAAGCCAAATGTCCGCTCCTGTCCTCTATAGGCAGCAGACAAATACAAACAATGCTTTATGTTCTGACTTAAAATTATATATATTTTTTACATATA
>NW_016805939.1:118488-122994 GCF_001698545.2 Rhinopithecus bieti | reverse complement strand
GCCAGGATGGCCTCGATCTCCTGACCTAGAGATCTGCCCACCTCAGCCTCCCAAAGTGCCGGGATTACAGGTGTGAGTCACTGCACCTGGCCATTGTTTTTAATGATGTCTACCCAGAGTTAATGAGAGTATGGGTAATTTCAGACTCTCATAGCTAAAACTGTAAATTGGTTCAATATTTCTGAAATAAATTTGGCCAGATACTTCAAGAGCTTCAAGTGCAATTTAAAGGTTATAATATTTGAATGCCTTTTCACTTCACATTGGGGTTAGTGCAAATTTCCATCCCAAGGATATTTGTCACAGCCCACTTTATAATTTTTGATAGTAGCCAAATACCAAAACGTATAACAAGAAATACCACCCTGAATGTGCCTGATCTTGTCTGCTATTTATTTTAACAAGTTTCCCTTCATGCTGCATTAAGAATAGACTGGCCAGGCCTAGTGGCTCACGTCTGTAATCCCAGCACTTTGGGAGACTGAGGCGGGTGGATCACCTGAGGTCAGGAGCTTGAGACCAGCCTGACTAACACGATAAAATCTTGTCTCTAGTAAATACAAAAAAGTTAGCCAGGCATGGTGGTGCATGCCTGTAATCCTAGCTACTTGGGAGACAGGAGAATCGCTTAAACCCGGGAGGCGGAGGTTGCAGTGAGCCAATATTGTACCAATGCGCTCCAGCCTGGGCAGCAAGAGTGAGACTCTGTCAAAAACAAAACAAAACAAAACAAAACAAAACCTGAAGGAGATCAAGGTGGGAAGCAGGAAAAGAAGTTAGAAGAATATTGTAGTAATCCTGGCCTGAGAGAGTTTACTGCTGGACCAGGGTGGTAGTAATGGAAGTGGTAAGAAATATTAGAATTTAGACAGTATTTGAATGTAGAGCCAACGTAATTTGCTGACAGGGTGTGGGATCTGAGAATAAAAACAATCAAAGAGGACTCCAAAGTTTTTATTCTGGGCAACTGTAATGGAGGCACCATTAACTAAGATAGGGATGATTTTGAGTAGAGCAGATTTGGAGGAGGGGGAAGATTAAGAGTTCAGTTTGAGGTATGTATAGTTGGGGATTTATAGACATAAAACATTACAGCTGGACAGAGCTATATGGATTATCTCTTATTTCCCCTTAGTACACCTTTAGGGAAAAATTAGCCCTAGAACAGGATAAGGACATAGCCAAAGTCTCAAAACTAGACAGGAGCAGATCTAAGAGTAAGAGTGTTTTACATTTATTTTATATATCCAGAGTGCTCAGTACTGTGCTGATCACACCATAAGCTCTTTACAAAGAGTGGTTAAAAGCTTTTATGAGAGCTACTTAGTTTAGCACTCTTAACCAATGTAGGTTTGTGGGGAAAATCAGGTTGAACTCTTTCAGCAGTAATTTGAGTACGTGGTTCTAATGATTTTTAGGTTCTAAATCTTAAAAAATGCATTGGTGCTAAGAAGGCTGCTTCTGTCCTCAGCATCACACATTGAGCTAACTCATTTTCAGAGTTTCTTATCTTGAAACAGCATTTGTTGGCCACCAGTAGAAATAATGTCCCAGACGTCCCTAAATGCTGAATCTGGGAGAGATAATTAGGTTCTTTTATTTTTTTGACAGTTAAGTGAGTACTGTACGGGGACCCAGAAAACCTGAGTTCTGACCTTAATTTCTTATTATTACTGTCTCTTTATATACTGGGGCAAGTCACTTCCCCTCTCTGGGATACAGTTTCCTTACTTGTAAAACTAAATTGTTGGCCTACATCCCTCCATATCTACTTCCAGCTCTTGAAATTAGATTTCCTATTTCAATTTTTTAGGAGGAATTCATGACTGAGCCTTTTTGTTCCTCAGAGCTTTCATGTGTGTCTAGAAATGCACTTATCTAAACAACCAGACATGAAATGTGAGCTTAGTATCCTCCATTGGAAAAGGTGAGACTACAAAAGCACAGCAAGGTATTAAGTATGCAGAACTTTGAAAGCACAGTTCTAGATTCTTTCTCTGGTTCCACCATTAACTCACTGTGTGACTTAACTTTGTCACTTAACCTCACACTTTAGTTTTCTTCTTGTTCAAAGAGGGCTGCAGATTGCCCCTCTGACATCATAGGGATATTGTAATAATTTCATGGAATAATCAATGTAAAAAAGCTTTGAAAAAGGTGCATTATTTAAAATGTAAATTGGTGTGGTATATAACAACAAAACAATAGTAATAGTTAACATTTATTATTCATAACATGTTCTCACCATGTCCTTCATTTTGCTAAACGTCACTTTGTCAGTGAGGTCTTTTCTGACGGCTCTTTATAATTACATACTTCTACTCACATTCCCATTCTCCTTACCATGCTTTATTTTGCATTGCACTTATCACCAGATAACATTTAGTATAATTTAGTTTATTATATTATTGTCTGTCTCTGATCACTAGAAAATATAATCTATAAGTGAAGGGATTTTATCTGTTTTGTTCCCTCCTGTGTCCCTAACATCTAAGAAAGTAAATGATATATAATAGACACTTGGTAAATATTTGTTGAATAAGTGAATTCTGCCAGATAAACCTTCTCTTTTGCTGTCTAGGTACAGATGATATTAGCCTGTTTAAAATCAACATTTTTACTATTGGTCCAGCAGAAGTCAGTCCTTGTGCTATGCAGGTAGCTAGTTGTCAATCCCGTTATCTTAGAAGGTCTTGAGTAAGTCATTTTTTTTAGATATAATCATCCTTTTGAGGCCACTCTCCTATAAGATTAACCCTATGATTAGGTGAAATATCTTCTGAGGAAGATTGTCAAATGTAATGTTTCACCGTGATGTTCAATACTTTCTCTTCGATGCCTTAGCTATGTAACCTTGTTCATAGTACTTGAATATCTTCAGGCCTTTGTTCTCTCATCTACGAAATGGCAATCACAGTAGTGCCTTCCTCATGACGATGCTAAACAATCAAATACACATTGTAAATAAAACACTTAAAATAGTGTCTGGCACATTTTAAGAGCCCAGAAAATATTAGTCCTACTTGTGATGTTGTTTGGGGGTGGAGGGTGTTCCTGGAAGACTCCCAAGTCTCTTCCTATTAGAAGTATACCTGACTTTCTACATGCCCATCCTCACAAAATGCCCATATCTAAAGGGTACTTATTTATAGAACATGAGGATATATTTATATCCCCATGCCTGAGTATTGAATAAGGAAAAAGCATGGAGAGGGAGAGATGTGAGGAACACAAAAGGAGACTGAAAGTTCTGAAAGTTCACTGACTTCACAAGATTGTGCTAGGCTGGCCTTGGTGATTGAAGCTTGGACTAATTCCCATAAAAGAATATCCTCAAAGCAAGTAGTTCTTAACAGAGAGTGCTGGGATAAAGGAATCTGTGCTGTGACTTGGAAGCTTCCCTTCTACCAACAAGATTTCATGGTTGCCAGAAAGGTAGGCAAAATGTTACTGTAGCAAACTTAATGAGTACCTGCTATGTGTACTTAGGCATAAACATCCAGTCCTCCCTTGGATGAAGCTGTAATTCATCACCATCACATCCCCCCTTTATAGATGGGAAAATTTTCTCTATCTTAGAATTTCCTCTTGATGTCTTTCCTTTGTTAGATGACAAAAGGGACTGCTGTAGCTTAAGTACCGCCTCTCCAGATTGTGCCTGACTAATCATGTACAAATGAAATCAAATAAACTCCACTGTTACATAAGGCATCAATAGGGGGTCACTTTTATAATTTTTAATTTTTGTGGGTACATAGTAGCTGTATATATTTATGGGGTACATTAGATGTTTTGATATAGTCATGAAAGGTATAATAATCACATCTTGTAAAATTGGGTATCCATCACCTCAAGCATTTATCCTCTGTGTTACAAACAATCCAATTATACTTTTTAGTTATTTTAGAATGTACAATTAAATTATTAATGACTGACACGGTTTGAGTCTGTGTCTGTGCCCAAATTTCATGTCAAATCATAATCCCCAGTGTTGGAGGTGGGGCCTGGTGAAAGGTGATTGAATCATAGGGGCGGATTTCCTCCTCCGTGCTGCACTTGTGATAGTGAGTGAGTGTTTGTGAGATTTGGTTGTTTAAAAGTGTGCTGCCTTGTTTTGGTACCAGTACCATGCTGTTTTGGTTACTGTAGCCTTGTAGTATAGTTTGAAGTCAGGTGGCGTGACGCCTCCAGACCAATGGAACAGAACAGAGTCCTCAGAAATAATACCGCACATCTACAGCCATCTGATCTTTGACAAACCTGAGAGAAACAAGAAATGGGGAAAGGATTCCCTATTTAATAAATGGTGCTGGGAAAATTGGCTAGCCATAAGTAGAAAGCTGAAACTGGATCCTTTCCTTACCCCTTATACGAAGATTAATTCAAGATGGATTAGAGACTTAAATGTTAGACCTAATACCATAAAAACCCTAGAAGAAAATCTAGGTAGTACCATTCAGGACATAGGCATGGGCAAGGACTTCATGTCTAAAACACCAAAAGCAA
>NW_016805939.1:100417-111853 GCF_001698545.2 Rhinopithecus bieti | reverse complement strand
TTTTTTTTTTTCCATGTTTCACATTTAATAAGATTCTTCCACTTTAATGCATAAAACCCTTTGAAATCATTGTCAACCAGGAAAATTCATGTTAGAAAAAATTGGAATGAGAGCTAATATTCTATATTCAGAACATTTGAGAAGGCATTTTTGACTATTACAAAAGTTTATTTAACAAAAAGTCTAATATGAAAATGTATATGACCTAATTTTTACATCATAGTAAAACAGGCCCTATGGAGAGAGGACATGGGTTTCTCTGCTGAACAGCCATTATTTATACTCGTTCCAAGGCTTCTAACATGATGATACTATTTCCTCGTATTACCACCATTCCAATATTGTTCTGTTGCCCACTAGTCACCATCTCCACACATTCATCTATCACAAGGTTCATAAAGGGATCAAATCCCTGTAATATTCCTTGGACATGTCTGCCACCATTTAATTTCAATGATAACTTCTTGTCCATAAATTTTTTCAACTCGGGAGGGTGAGCTTTGCTCATGGCGTATACTCCACCGGCTCACAGACTCCTTGGAACGGAATAAATATTCTTTATTAATATCTTAACATGTCTTGCTTCTTCTTATCATTTGAACCTCAACCCAAATACTATATCCTCAAAGAGGTCTGTATTCATCTCCCTAATGATCTCCTCCCATCCCCTTATCCAGTGATTGTCTATTACATTATTTGGTTTTATTGTCATCATAGCAGTTATCATTATCTAACTTTTTCTTGTTTAATTTTTATATTTTGTATTCTTTTGCTGTAATGTATGCTCCACTAGGGCAGAGACGTTGATTGTCTTGTTGAATGTTGTATCCCTAGAACACCCAAAATCTTAGAATATGCCCAGCGTAGTGCGTATTTGTACAATATCAGTACATATTCATTGAATGAATGAATGAATGAATGAATAAACCAAATTATAACCTGGAGAGTGACCATTAAGCCCAAAATCAAAGCAGTACTGGTGTGCTGGATGACGTTATTTGACTCGTTGAATAATTCATATGCTCCATTAGAAAAACAACATATACCCCTTCCATCATGCAGATAAATCTATGATGGGGAATTGAATACTTAGGTCAGCTGGTGAGGTCACTCTCCACTTTGGAAAGGTCTTGAGAGACATTGGAAAATTGTCCCTTTTTGGATGTAACCCTTCCTAAATTTCTTACAAACATAGATCTTCTCTGTTTATACATAATCTCTTTTCATGAAGCATAAAGCAATTGATTGGGGCACAGCTATTGATATACATATGTTTCTGACACTGTTCTCTGGGCACCTTGATTTAAATTTAGATATAAATTATTTGGTCTTTCATTTATTAAGTGTTGCTTTGGGCATATTATTGTCAGTATTTTAAAATGTTCACATTTAGAAACATTACCTTAAGTTTTGGAAGATTCATTTTTTTAGTCAATAGGTGTGTTTTGTTTTCTTTTGTTTTGTTTTTGAGTGTCTGTCAAGGGCTAAACCCTCTTGTACGTGCCAGTGATGCAGGAGTGACTAAGAGAGAACGTCTCATTTCATATGGTATTCTTGCTGCTGTTTATCCCATGAACTAATTACATTAATGTGTCCACAAACCAAATGCCCTGTGCCGAGCTAAACTACTTTATAACACTATCAAAATAAGGTGCTTAGAGGCAAGGAAACTGGGTTTAATGGGAGACATCTAGCCACCCTAAGGAAAAACAGACAAAGACAATGTCGATTCAATTAAAATAACTGGTGAATATGCCAAAACCAAAGTCTACAAAGTTGTAATGGATTCTAGTTGTCTAATGCTCTGAAGATTACTGTTGAAACCATTTGCAGTACTGCAGCCACTAAAAGCCAAAAAAAAAAAAAAAAAAAAAAAAATGGAGATAGAGTACCTCAAACGATGGTCCTTTCACTTTAAGAAACTTCTTCAACCCAATCAACAAGCAAGATCCAGTCGGGGCCTGGATGGATAGTCATGATTTCAAATACACCATAGGAGATTTGGCTCTGAAATGTGACTGATTGTAACAATTTCCAACTAGGGAGTCTGAGGCTGTGAGGCACATGTGCATTAAAAAGGAAAAGGAAGAAGCAGAAATGGAAAAGTAGAAGATACAAATCAAAATACACATTGCTTATTCTAACTGTTCTGGGTGTTGCTTTCTGAAAGTAAATAAATTTTGCAAAATTTACAGCTTAGCCTATGAGTACATTGACTAGACTTCTAACTTCCTTTGACCTCAGGTAGTACTTTTTTAAAAAAAACTTAACCATATCCAGACTAAACAAAATGGGTGCCAGATCTCAAAGACAAGGCTCATAGCCAATAGTGAGGAATTCAGAATGCTTTTTTTCTGTTTTTCTATTTCTGAATTCATGCATTCTTCCAATATTTGTTGAAAACCTACTGTAAGCCAGGCAAAATGATAGGCATCTGGGATACACATGGTGCCTACCTTCGTGAAGTTTACAAACTAGTGAGAGGGACAGGTAATAAAGAAACCAATGACACAAAAAGAAAAATAAAGGCAAGACCAGGAGGAAAAAAGAGTCTAAGAAGAAGTAGAAATTTAGCCTCTTACGCTCTTGTATAAATTCAAATGAACCACACATGTGTCTGTTGTGTCTGAGATACCACCATTAGAGATTCATTTGAGGGGTCTCAGAAAATCTGTCAGTGTTTCCAATTTCTTCATTAAAATGGAAATATCCCTGGGATCTGGAGATACTCAGGTTCTTCAAAGAACTCAGGTTCCTTGTTATTTTCTACTATTCCATCTGGGTAAGGCCAATCCTCCTGGCAAATAAATATCAGAGAGAACCAGCTACTCAAGTTTCTGCATTCCCAAAATAGCTTCTACAAATCAGCAAGACAATGAGCCTCTGGTATGTCCTAATTCAAGGTTCTTTCCAAGCAATAATATGTAAGCACATGATTTATAACGTACATTAAATTTGACCAAGGTCAGTGAGAGAAACAACTGGTAAGCACCATACCTTTAAGATCTCAATAGTGTGGGCTCAATTTGACTCATTCATATGTAACCAAACTGCATTTCCCTAATGACCTCATCTTTTGTCTATGACACATACTCCTCTAACATTTCTTACCATACCTTCCCCCAAGATGAAGTCAGCTCAGTCAAATTTGTCACCATGCCTAATTACTATTAAGTTCATGTGCATGTGTTTTTTAACTTTATGACCATAATCATAAGGGGAGTCTTATTATCAGAGTATTCAGGAATGGTTCCAGATCCATTCAGCCGTTACTGAAACTTTCACTCTGACCCAAATCCCACTGCATTATTGTCTTCTCTCATGATTTTGTTCAGAAGAATGGAAATTATCCCACAGATCTCCTGGATCCTTCTCAGTTTTGTTTTTCCATAAGTTCTCATTAACTTGCATACTTTTCTAAATTTACTAGCTAAATTCCTTTCATTTCCATAAACAAATGTAATACGTTTCCCTCCTTTAGCAAGATCGATTTCTTTTTTGATTCACATGACCCATTCAAAAGTTTCTTCTTCCTACATTTATTTCTTCCTCAAAAATCAGGCTTATTTTAGTTATCTTTATAGCCATCTCAGTATTATCTTAACATTGAGGTGGTAAAAAGTAGGTACCCATTGAATGTTATTGGCAAAATGTATCAACTGATATCTTATTATAGAGTAGTTGATAGATCTTTGGGAGTAAGACTTTCTAAGGAAAAGACATAGAGTGGGAAAATATATGGGGTAGGAGATGTAAAACTGGGAGACGGGGTTATAACAATGACTAACTTGTTCATTTCCATGATTCTGCTTTGGGTAGGTCCTTTCTTCCAAGGGAACATTTGGTGCTGGTTTAAAAAAATCGTTTTTGTCTCCACAGAGGAACATAAACTGTCTCCTTACCAGAAATTTAAAATGACTGAATCCAATATATTTTTATATATATATATTTTTTTACCTAGCTTTCTGGAATCGTAACACTAAATTAAAGTAAATAAAAAGACATGCATCAAGTATCTAACACAATGCTGGCCCAAAAGAGATGCTTGGTAAATATTAATTTCCTTCCAAATGGGGGTCAAGTTGTAGTAACTGACTAATCTCAAGGGCCTAGGCAACATCTCTTCTGTTTTCTGTAGAGCATTGCTTCTCAAAGTGTGGTGCTTGGACCAGTAGCATCAAAATCAACTGAGAGCTTGTAAGAAATCAGAATCCCATGCCTCACCCCAAACATACTGAAATAGATACTCTGGGGGTGGGCATTCAATTTGTGTTTTAACATGCTCTTTAGATTATTCAGGTTGGACGCTCATTTTTGAGAAGCATTACTGGAGACAGTTCTGCTTTGTTTCTCCCTTAAATGTTTTACTTTGTTTTATGTTTTAACCTGTAAGCTACCTTAAATTGCTTGGCAAAATGCCAGGATATAAACCTACCTAAAATGTATAATAAATGAACTGAATAGCTTGCCAAAAGAAGATCTAAACTGGAATAGAACTCCTTCCTACAAATCTCTCCAGTACCCAAATTCCTATTCACTGTAAGTTTTACTTTAGAAAATTTAGGCCCTTTGTTTACCATTTCATATTGTCCTACTCTTCATGCTGTTAACTGAAAAAAGACTGCACTGAAACTCAAGTTGTGAGTCAGGCATGAGTTTTAATTAAGCTGTGCTGCCTAATGCTGTTCATTCCATGAAATTCTACTTCCAAACATTATTCTCTTCCAATCTTCTAATTCTCCACATTAAAACCTTCCTTTGGGTCAACCAAATAATAAATGGCATGCCTAACTACTTGAGTTGTCTTGAATAAACATCCGATTATAGCTGCTATCTACATACAAATGGCTCTTGGCTATTAGACTTTTGAGTGTTGCATAGAAGTCTGTTTTCTGCACACACACATTCCAGCCACCTGAAATAAGAACCCAAATTTCTCAGGCACTGGTGGCTCCAGGTGGAATGGTCCTTAAATTGGTAATCTCTCTTGAAATGCTTTGGCTCATCAGGGATGTTATGCCCTTATAAGGCCTGTTGAAAATCTGCTAACAAATTAATGGTCTTAAAGGTTAAACGACAGTTTGACAAACATATGTTTAAAAGGGAAGGCACATGCCAGACCAGTGCCCTCCTGACACTCTGCCTGTTGGGGGGTAGTTAAAGCAGCATCGAATTGCAGGCTTTGGGGACAGTTTAAGTAACAGAAAAGAAAACAGTGTAACATGTGGCAGACACAGGCCTGCAGAGAGGAAAACAGCTAATAAAATGGCTGTGTAAAGCAAGTAAAAATTTCTTCCCTACTCAGATCTCAATATTGTTATAATAATAAACAATTATAACATCCCCTTTGCTTGCTGCACAATTAGGAATCAGCCAAACCTAATGGATGGGCTAGAGAAAACCATTGCAGGCAATGTAATTGCCAACATCTAGTTAAGTTCTGATATTTTCAAGCAGCAAGATAAGGCATGGTGAAAGAAGCATGAACTGGAAATCAGGACACTTGAGTTTTACTCCAGACTCTACTACATTTAGGCTATGTGACAGTGAGCTTCAGCTTTCTTTGAAATTTCCTCACAGAAATATATGTTACTATCATATCCTTGACTTTTACTGAGAATTGATATGACAAATGACCATATGAAAAAAAATTTGTGTGTTTAGTAAAGCCTCCATTTAAAAGGCCCCCATACACATAAACTCCAACATTCACTGAATAATTAATATGGGGAAGACACTGTGGTAAGAGTTTACCTATATTATCTTACATAATGCTCAGAAAATATCCTATAAGAGAGATACTATTATCCTGATTATTACAAACAAGAAACTCAGGCTTAAAATGGCCCAAAGTATATGATATTGCTAGAATTTTAGCCTGGTTGTGCTAACACCAAATTCCATGTTTTATTCACTGTGTCTTGTGGGGTACAGATGTTCTGTTTATAAAAATTAACAAGATTTATTCATTTGAGTTTTACATTACAAAGAAGTCTGTTTTTTTTGGCTCAATTTATGTATTTTTATCAGATCATAAGAACTACATAACACAGTATATTTAACTTTTGCTTTGTCTCCTTAGGAATTGAAAGCTGCATTTGGGCTCAGTTTTGGCAACCACCTTTTTGGCCTGTTCCTGATTACCATATTTCCTCCTCTTCTCCACTTCATAGCTATTGGTCTTTTCTAATTGTCATTTTTTATGTCTTTATTTTTTATTTATATACATTTGTGGAGCACAAGTGCAATTTTGCTACATGCATGGTGGTCAACTCAAGGTTTTTAAGGTATCCATCGCTAAAATGACCTACATTATATCCATTAAAAATTCCATCTTTACACTTAAAATTTTGTAAGTTCATCAAGGTATGTCTTTATATGGATTGTATTTTATTAGTTTTTCCCTAGATGTGGTTTGTTCATTTAAACTATAGATTTCAAGTTCTGTTTCAGGAATTTTTTTTCCTATTCAAGCTTTTAAATTTAATTTTTACTTTTATTAGAGTAATAGTTAACTATCAAACAAAACTATAAAAATTAGTACATTTCTTACAAAAAAATAGCTGTCCCTTTCTTATCCCTCCCTAAGTCCTCAGAGATAATCTCCTTCAACAGTTGAAGGTATTTTTTCTGGCATGTAACTCCATATTTTAAAAAATGTGCTTATACTTAACACACGTTAGACCTTATCGATGATGTCTTGTTAACTGACACGACCCTGCTATGAGTTCACCTTCCTCCATCTTCCAAATACAGTTATCACACAATTATTTATTGGCTTAATAGTCATGTAAATGCTATTCACAGCTGAACTGAGGAGTGTACAATGATTATATTTCTTTGCATGCAACTTTTTCTTCTTGTTGTTTATATTTGGCTCATTATTTTCCTGGGATTGAAAGTGGCCTCCTTTTTCCACGTGCTTAGTTTCCCTTGCATCTATTGTTATTTTTCACTCATCTTCCAAGAGCATCCCAGTATAGTTTTTTTCGGAATCAACACTATCAGATTATGAATTTCTGCTTTTTAAAATGTGCTTTGGTATTTGTTTTCTGAGAGTACTTGCATCTAGATCCCTCCATTTTCCTACTCCAATCTGGACTATTTGCTCTCTAGGCTTACTGAACAATTTTAATTATAGAGATTTCTTTATCTTTCTCCTTATACCCTCCATTTTACATTTTCTTTTGCCTTAGTTTATTTTGTCATTTTCCATGAGCACACCCTCCACAAGCTTACTAAGAAATGGTGCATGGGAGGTAAATGTTGTTTCAATGCATAATTGAATACTCCTTTATTATACTTTTTGTCTTAGTTTGGCTGACTATAGATTTTTAGATTGAAAAATAATTTCCCGGAGAATTTTGAATGCCTTCCCCCTCTCCTTTCCTTCCTGGACTCAAATTACCTCATATGTTAGACATTTGATATTACCTAAAGTCCATGAGACTCTGTTTATTTTTTTCTCTATAACTTTTCCTATATATTTTTGTGATTGGGTAATTTCTATTGAATTATCTTCAATTTTACCAACTTTTTGCTTCGTGATCTCCATTCTGCTTCATTCTGCTTGACTTCTGCTTGATTGTATTTTCCCCCCAAAATGGGTGAAATTTTCCTTACTCTTTATCAGGTTATCTTTCATTAAATTCAAATATTATACTTTTCAGTTATAAAATTTCTATAGTTAATTTTTATATTATTTATTTTTCTGCTGAGCTTTCTTGTTTTTTTTACTCATTGTGAGCAAATTTCCATTTACCTCATTGAGCATTATAATAATAGAAACACTTCTTAAAAATTATTGAAAATTTTAGAAACACCTTTGCTTATATAAATTACACATATCAAAATTTATCATATTGCAAGTTAAAACTGATTTTTAAATGTAAGAATATTTATTATGATATTAGAGCAATGGTGTCATTACACATTGTAGAACCTCTGGGAAATTTCAGTGTACTCTTGTGAGACAATATTTTTATGAAAAATATTTTGAATTTGTAAATTCACTAAAAGGATCCCAGTTTATACTTTGAAAATTACTGCTATAATGATTACTTACTTTGAAGTTTTTGACTGTTGATTCTAACATCTGGGTTGGCCTCTGTTTGATTGCATTTTCCCTTAGGAATGGGTGATGTTTTCCTGATCCCTCATATGTCAAGTAATTTTGGTTTGTATTTAAGACATGAACAATGTTATGTTGTGGAGACTTTGGATTCTGTCATATCCATATGAAGAGTGTTGATGATTTTGTTTTGGCAGGCAATTAACTTGATTACATTCCAACTGTAAACTTTGTTTTGCCTGCAGTAGACAACAGCTCCATTCTCTGCTCACTTCTTTAATTCTTTGGTTGAAAGTTATTTAAAATCTGCCTGGTGTGTGTGTGTGTGTGTGTGTGTGTGTGTGTGTGTGATTTCTCTGTGTTTTTTTCTTTCAGGTTTTCCCCTTAACTCCCTGATTGTCATGATTTCTTCAAGACTGATTCCCTGCTTAATTTGGCAGCAAAATTTTCAGGCTTTCTATCAGAGTTTCAGCTGTGCCGTGACTAAAACCAGCTTATGCAAAACTACAAAATAGGAGACTCACTGAAGTCTGTCACTTCATCCAAATTTTGACTCCTCTCTTCAATTTGCCTGCTTTTTATTCATTCTCCAGAGCTCTTAAGTGGATATTTTGTGTATATTTCCCAGAGTTTATATTTATATCTGCAGCAGAGTCAGCGTATTAATGACTTACACCTCCAAACTATAAGTGAAATTTGCATGTCCTTAAAGCCTTCCCAGAACGCTCTTTTCAGATGGAATTTATGATCCTTTCTCCCCTGAGTTATATCTGTAGATGTTTTATGCTGTATGTTTATCATATTAAATTTTAATTATTTTTTGACATTTCTATCTCCCCAACAATACTGGGACAAGGCCTTAACTTTTCTGTTTTCATAATCACAATAGGTTCTCAATGAATGAACTGGACAAATTAAGTAAATGAGCATTTCAGACAAAAGCAATGAAATATGTATAGATCCTGTGGAGGATGGGAGCATCACACATTAAAGGATCTGAAAGACACACCTTGTGGCTAAATCACAGAAAGTAAATGAGAGTGTACTATGAGATGAGAACGAAAAGATAATACGACCAGACCTTGCAAGGATTTATAGGACACGTTAAGAATTTTGTTTTTGTCTAAAGAGCAGTCAGAAGTATTTTAAGCCAGGTAAAGTTGGGCAGTGGCAGATCAGACTTCTTTTTAAAATCAAATGTCTTCCAGCTTTATATGGCGATTGGAGATTGAATAGCTAGCAGACCAGAATGGATGGAGGTGTACCAGTCAGGAGGCTACTATGGAAATCTAGGGAAGAGATGATACTTCAGAATGGGGTGGAGTTAGAATAAAGTGGATAATTTCAGGAAGTATTTAGTGTACACTAGATCTAAAATATAGAATGGATTACTAGTATCTGGAAAGAACTTGTATATAGCTAAATATAAATTGAAGTAGATTGAAAAGCAAAATTGATAATGTACCAGCATTATACAGGGGAGCCTTTTCTAAATATGAGTAAGTAGAAAGATTCATTGTTTTTCCACATTATCTAACTCTGATTCAGAAGTAGAAACTTGGTACCCACCAGAAAACCAGGAAACTGTCACTATATTGCATAAATGCCACATACTGTGGCAGCCAGAGGGCATTTTTTTCTATTCCCTGCATCCATATAGATACATCCCTGTATCAAGTCAAAAATCGTGTTTCTCAGAAAATAACAATATATTGCTTTGTGAACGTGTAACAAAGTATGGTAGTGGGGCTGAAAAAGAAAAAAAGTTATGGTAGCAGTGCATACTGGGAAGTGAAATATTTTACGTTCTCCCTCTGTTCTGAATGCCAGAAAATCAGGAATGTTGAGTAGGATATATCCTTTAAGTTTAGGAGAATTGTAATAGATGAATTCTTGATATTAATCTTAGAACTATACCCAGATATATGCATTTCATTCTGTTGTTCAGCTGTGCATCTTAGAAGGGGATTTAACCAACACCAAGTAGACAAATTTAAATAAGGTACATTCTAATCAGTCTTTCTGTTGATAAACACAGGGACAAGAGAAAACAAAACAAACAAATTTTAAAAACCCTCCAGGAGAAAGTTAAGGTAAGATGACCCTGAAGATTAAAAAGAAAAAAAGATATCAATGTATTTTTTTTCATATGAAGCAAGATCCAGAAGTTATACAGAATAAATGAACAGATAAAAACCACAATAACATTGAATAAAAGCAGAGATGAATGAACTAGATTCCAAGACAGAGAACTAGATTACAAAGCAGGAATTACACGAAAACTAAAAATGCATTTGACAAAATTTTAAAAATCTAACCTAGAGTCAGTAAAAGGTACTGCAATAGAAGAATAGACAAAGTTGAGACATTCTCTCAATAAACATTAAGAGAATAAGGAGAATAAAGATATGAAACAAGATGACAGAGAACATTAGATATGAAAGACAATGAATTAAACTGCAATCTAATCACTATTTTAGAAAAATACTGAATAATTTGAGCAAAAACAATAATCAAATATATAATTGAGGGAACATTAGGTGAATTTAAAGCCTCAGTATTTAGATGAAAAAAAAACTTACCATGTTTCAAGATAAATCAGAAAAAAAACCCACATGTAGAAAAATCTTGGCAAAAATTTTGAAATAACAGGATAAAGACAAAACTATAGAAATAACCAGAGAGAAAATAGCTACCTAAAAAAATTGTCTGTTCTTAAAATTCTACTCTTTTACATGAAGCTTTAAAGGATAATGAAAGGATAATGAAGCAAAATATTCAGTTTTGAGGGAAAGAAATTGAAAACCAGTAATTTTATTCCCACATTACTTTGAATGTACATAGGTAATAGGAAATAGAAAGACTTTCTCTAATAGTCTGGAACTTAGAAAACAGATAATTTATTTGTTCTTACTTGAAAATTGCTTGCACATGTATTCCAAGCAAATTAATTGAAATTAGGAACACATAAATAGGGAAGTCACTTATAAGGAAATTTGAGAATGATCATTGAAACCATATAATCATAGATCTGTATTTTCAAAAATTCAAAATGAATTAAAAGACTGAATTTGAATATAAAGTGAATTATATTTAGAGAGGAAGACTCAGAAGGCACTATTTTCTTCTTGGCTTTCCTAAATAGAGAACATAACATAAAGAATGTTTTTTATAACTTTAATTGAAAATCTCTGGAAGATTTTTTCCTCATAAAAATGTACACTTTTCAAAATATGGGAGAGGAGACAAATAAACTTAGATAATAAAGCAAGAAAAAAACAAGTAAAAAAGGAACTGCTAAACGAAAATAAATCTTGTGACCCCAAACTCATTGAGCCAATGGGAAAAGTCAAGCTGGGAACTGG
>NW_016805939.1:88431-99893 GCF_001698545.2 Rhinopithecus bieti | reverse complement strand
AATCACTGAACAATGCAAGAATATTTAGTGGGCAACCCAAACAAAAACAAAGTTAGAATAGCAAAATTAACTTCAGACAAGTAGAATTCAAGTTTAAAGTATTATATTAAAAAGGCTTAGTTTGTTTTTATCCAAAGTGCAATCTAATATGAAGGTATAATGGTTATCACGCTTTCTTTTCAGAATAACAAAGCAAAAAAATGTATATGGGGGAAAACTGTTAGAGAGGAAGGGAAATCTGAAAAGAGCATAATTGAGGTTATTAATCTACTCATTCTTAGAATGATCAAAATAGCCAAAAAAAAAGACAGAAAAATTTTATTATATAGTTTGAAAGTTTGATTAATAGTTATATAAATTGGATTTCCTATTCTAGAAATAGAGAATACTGCTTTTTTTTAGTGTCCATTGAAGATTTATGCAACTTATCATTTCTTTTTTTTTTTTTTTTTGAGATAGAGTTTTGCTCCTGTTGCCCAGGCTGGAATGCAATGGTGTGATCTCAGCTCACTGAAACCTTCACCCCCTAGGTTCAAGTGATACTCTTGCCTCAGCCTCCCAATTAGCTAGGATTACAGGAACCCACCACCATGCCTGGCTAATTTTTTGTACTTTTAGTAGAGATCAGTTTCACCATTTTGGCCAGGCTGGTCTCAAACTCCAGGGCTCAGGTGAGCCACCCACATCCCAAAGTGCTGGGATTACACACATGAACCACTGCACACAGTCAGCAACTTATCATTTTTTTTTTCCGTTTTTTTTTTCTTTTTATTTTTTTTTTTTTTTTTTTTTTGAGACAGAGTGTTGCTCTTGTTGTCTAGGCTGGAGTGCAATGGTGTGATCTTGGCTCACTGTAACGTCTGCCTCTGGGGTTCAAGCGATTCTCCTGCCTCAGCCTCCCAACTAGCTGGGATTACAGGCATGCACCACCATGCCCTGCTAATTTTGCATTTTTAGTGGAGACAGGGTTTCTCCATGTTGGTCAGGCTGCTCTTGAACTCCTGACTTCAGGTGATCCACCTGCCTTGGTCTGCCGAAGTGCTGGGATTACAGGCATGAGACACCACGCCCAGCAGCAACTCAATCATTTCTTAAGGACAAAAAAAATTCAACATAGCACAAGAAAGTAGAAATTGTACAGGCTATACTCTTTGACAAAGATAAAAAATCAATAACGTTTAAGTAGAAAAGGAAAGAAACATTTCACTGACATTAAAATGAAAGAAAAAATAACTCATAAACCATTCCTGGGGCTAGGAACTCTAAAGTAAAATAAAATGCAAATAAAATCAGGATGCAACATAGCTGACAGTATCTCTTCATCCTAGCTACACAAAATAATCTCAGGTGAAGTTTCTGCATGTTAGCTTATTGGTTTTGCTTTCATTGCAAAAGATGCTGGAGCTTCCTTCACAAGAGGTTTTATTTAGTAGGCTTGAGGTTTTGCTTTCTAGTCCCTAATTTCTAAAAACAAACAAACAAAAAATCTCATGAGTATTTCTGACATGAAGTTAGTAGTGTTATAGTCTCGCCAATGTGCCACAATGTAGCAGCCTCTGTTTGAGACAACACCCAGAGTTCTTTTGTCTCACAACCAAGAAAATTAAGGAGCACGGACACAAGGGTGAGGTTGGAGCAAAAGTTTAATAAGCAAAAGAAGAAAGCACTCTGTAGTGGAGAGGGGGCCCCAAAGAGGGTTGTCAATTATAATGCTGAGTCTGGGGTTTTTATGGGCTGGGAAGGAGAGGAATGTGCTGACTGGTCTGCAGGCTCTTTTGAAGAAAGCACCACTTATAAAGAAGTATGATAACGTAAAGAATCAACTGGAGGCAGAGGTGAAGGCTTGGTTCAGGACCTTGGCCTGGGACCAATTAGGGGTTAAAGTGATAATTCACCCTATGTAAATGAAGAATTAGCCTGCAGTCAATTACAGAAAGGTAAGCATATGTAATAGAGGTGAAAAGCAAGAGACAAATAGGTGAAAAGTAAGAGACTAAGGCATGCTGAGAGAGAAATGTGTCCTAAAAGTGAGTGGAATTTGTTTATCTCAGTTCACAGAGTAAGCATTTACATCCAAGACCACAGGCTCTTTCTTATCTGAGACCTATAGCTTGATTTTTCAGGGTGTTCTTTGTTTGAAGCAGTTTTACCAAGGACCTGTCCTAACTGCCTGCATGAATGGTTTCTTACTTTCTCCTCTCTCAGTAGGCTATCAAAGTTGTAGTCTGAGACAAATTCAGAACCTTCAATATTTTTATTAAATTAGGTAAAGAAATGAGAGGAAGAAAGGAAGAAAGATTTAGTTTCATTCTCCTACATGTGGCTAGCCAATTATCCCAGCACAATTTGTTGAAAAGGGTGTCCTTTCTCCACTTTATGTTTTTGTTTGCTTGGTCAAAGACCAGTTGGCTGTAAGTATTTGGGTTTACTTCTGGGTTCTCTATTCTGTTTCATTGGTCGAAGTGCCTATTTTTATATCAGTACTACGCTGTTTTGGTGACAATGGCCTTATAGTATAGTTTGAAATCAGGTAATGTGATGCCTCCAGATTTGTTCTTTTCGCTTAATCCTGCTTTGGCTATGTGGGCTCTGTTTTGGTTCCATATGAATTTTAGAATTGTTTTTTCTAACTCTGTGAAGAATTATGGTGGTATTTTGATGGGGATTGCACTGAATTTGTAGATTGCTTTTGGTAGCATGATAATTTTCACAATATTGATTCTAAGCATCCATAAGCATGCAATGTGTTTCCATTTGTTCATGTCATCTATGATTTCTTTCAGCAGTGTTTTGTAGTTTTCCTTGTGGAAGTCTTTCAACTCCTTTGTTATGTATATTCCTAAGTATCATTTTTTTGCAGCTATTGTAAAAGGGGTTGAGTTCTTGATTTAATTCTCTGCTGGGTTGCTGTTCGAGTATAGAAGAGCTACTGATTTGTGTACATTAATCTTGTGTCCAGAAACTTTGCCAAATTATTTTATCAGTTCTAGAACTTTCTGGAGGAGTCCTTAGGGTTTTCAAGGTAAACAATCATATTGTCAGCAAACAGTGAGTTTGACTTCCTCTTTACCAATTTGGATGTCCTTTATTTCTTCCCCTTGACTGACTGCTCTGGCTAGGACTTCCAGTACTATGTTGAAGAGGAGTGGTGAAAGTTGTCATCCTTGTCTTGTTCCTGTTCTCACAGGAACAGCTTTCAACATTTTCCCATGCAGTATTATGTTGGCTGTGGGTTTGTCACAGATGGCTTTTATTATGTTGAGGTATGTCCCTTGTATGCCATTTTTGCCATATTGGGAGGGGGCAAGGGATAAAAGACTACAAATATAGTGCAATGTATACTGCTTGGGTGATGGATGCACTAAATCTCACAAATTACCACTAAAGAACTTATTCATGTAACCAAATGCCACCTTTACCCCAGTAAATTATGGAAAATAAAATAAAATAAATAAAAGGAATAAAGAAAATATGTATATGTACATGATGGAATACTACTCAGCCATAAAAGGATGAAATCCTCTTATTTGTAACAACATGGACATTACTCTAAGTAAAATAACCCAGGCCTAAAAAATAAATACTGCATAAATCTCATGTGTGGAATGTAAAAAAAGGATCTCATAGAAGTTAAGGGTTAAATAGTGGTTATATGAAGGCTGGTGATGGGAGGAGGAGTGAAGGGATAAACTAAGAGTAGTTGAGTCAATGGGTACAAAGTTATAGTTAGACAGCAATAACATGTTCTGGTGTTATATTACACAATAGGTTTACTATAATAACAAAAAACAAATCTATGAAATGTCTAAAAGCAATATTATTCAATCATATTCTTTAATAAGAATATTCTTAGTAAAACAAGAGAATGCAGATAAGAAATACAAAAAAAATCAGGAAAACAATTTGTTATCTAAAAGAGAAATTCAATGAGATAGATATTATAAAAAAGAACCAAACAGAAATCTTCAAATTGAAGTCAGTGAATAAAATAAAAAATATAATCTAGACCTATAGTAGACTACATTAAGTAAAAAAGAATAAAGCCATTTTGAATGACTCAGTCAGACTTGAAAGAGAAAGAAAATTGAATGAAAAGAATGAAAAAAGCCTATGTGACATATGGAACACTACTGAGCAACCAAATTTTTGAATTTTGGGCGTTCATTTGCCTATCAAAACAAAATTGTCAACACAATTTTGGATATAACAGAATCCAAAGTCTCCATGACATAACATTGTTCATGTTTTAAATACAAACCAAAATTACTTGACATATAAGGAATTCAGAAAATATCACCCATTCCTAAGGGAAAATGCAATCAAACAGAGGTCAACCTGGATGTTAGAATTAACAGTAAAAAATTTCAAATAAGTAACCATTATAACAGTAGTTTTCAAAGTACAAGCTGAGATTCTTCTAGTGAATCTACAAAGTCAAAATATTTTTCACACAATATTGTCTCACAGGTGTACGTTGAAGTTTCCCAGAGGTTTTACAATATGCGATGACACCATTGCTCTAACATCATCACAGGCATTCTTACATTTAAAGACTAATTTTTAACTTCCAATATGGGAAATTTTTATATGTGTAATTAACATAAACAATGGCTCTTCTGAAATTCTCAATAAGTTTTAGGAAGTGCTTCTATCATTATAATGCGCAATGAGATGAATGGAAATTGGCTCACAATGAAGAAAAAAACAGGAAAGCCCAGTAGAAGAAAAAAAATGTAGAAAATAATGACAGAAATTTAGTAACTGAAAATATAGTATCTGAATTTAATAAAAGATCATGTGATGGATTTAATAGTAGAATAGTGACAATAAAGGAACATCAGCAAACTTGAAGACAGTGTAATAGAAATTACTCAATTTTAAAATTATATAGAAAAATATATATATAGAAAAAAATAAACAGAGTCTCATGAACTTTAGTCAACAACAAATGGCCTAATATATTAGGTACTTTGAGTCCAGGAAGAAATGGATATAACAGTAGACAAAAAATATATTAAAACTAATGTGTACAAGTGTATGATATAACAAAAATTAAAGTAGTGAAATCATTTTACTAATCAATATTAATAAAAATTCCAACGGAAAACAGATAAGATTAATTTAAATGTGTGAATCAAATATATGGGCTTACTCTAATTTCTCTCCTCATACTTTACTAAAATGAGCATATAGAAATAAAAATATGTGATTCCACAAGGACAAAAAGGATAGAAAATGACAACTGAGATTAAGATATTTCAAATAAATGTTTTTGAAGATTGAAAACNTCTCTGTCTCTGTCTCTCTCTCTCTCTCACACACACACACACACACACACACAAATATATTAAAGAACATATGAAAATCTCTAGTATGTGAAATCTGGCAGTTGTCACTAACACAGCATGACCTGTAGCCTTAAGCTTTTATTTTATTGAAAAAACTCTATTTAGGCTCCAGGGAAACGATCCCTCATAATTCTTGTCTTATGCCTTAAAAAATAGGTATTGCTTTAACACATGAAACAGGTTTATGAGCTGCAGTACTGCAGACATCTGAAGCAAGTAGTGTTTTCAAGTGCAGGAGAGATTTGAGCGGTGAAAGCACATAGATAAAAAATAATTTTGTAGAGAAAAAGAAATGCTTTTAAAATTTGGTGGAAATGTAAATTAGGTCAACCACTGTAGAAGACAGTGTGGCAAATCCTCAAAGACCTGAAGACATAAATATTATTCAACCCAGCAATCTCATTATAGGGTATATACCCAAAGAAATACAAATTGTTCTATGATATAGACACATGCATATGTATGTTCATTGTAGCACTATTCACAATAGCAAAGATCAACCTAAATACTCACAAACAATCAACGTAAATACTCATCAATGATAAAACGGATAAAGAAAATGTGGGCATTTATGCACTGGTGGGCCTTCTGGTGCCCACTCAGCCTTCTGATTCCCATTTACACCATGGAATACTATGCAGCCACAAAAAGGACAAGATCACATCCTTTGCAGGAACATGAATGGAGCTACAGGCCATTATCCTTAGGAAAGTAACACAGAAACAGAAAACCAAATGCCACATGTTCTCACTTATAAGTAGGAGCTAAATGATGTGAACACATGAACACATAGAAAGAACGCCTATAAGAGAATAGAAGGTGAAAGGATGAGAGGATCAGAAAAAGTAACTAATGGGTACTAGGCATAATTCCTGGGCAATGAAATAATCTGTATAAAAAACCCTGTAACACAAGTTGACCTATGTAACAAATCTGCACATGCATCCCTGAACTTAAAATAAAAGTTAAATTTAAAAAATACAAAGGATAAAAAAGTGAAAAGTTGGTTTTTGAAAATATAAACAAAATCAAAAAACCACTACCAAGACTAATAAAGAAAAATGAGAAATACCAAATACCACCTTTGTCAAAAATAAACAATTGACTATAAATACATGAATTTTTTTTTCTTCTTCCTCTAGTTCTGTAAAGAATGTCAATGGTAGTTTAATGGGAATAGCATTGAATGTACAAATTGCTTTGGGCAGTATGGTCATTTTCACAATATTGATTCTTCCTATCCATGAGCATGGAAAGTTTTTCCATTTGCTTGTGTCCTCTCTGATTTTGTTAAGCAGTAATTTGTGGTTCTTGTAGAGATTCGTCACTTCCCCTGTTACATGTATTCCTAGGATTTTATTCTTTTTGTGGCAATTGTAAATGGGGTTGCTTTTCTGATTTGGCTATCGGCTTGACTGTTGCTGGCTGATAGGAATGCTAGTGACTTTTGCACATTGATTTTTGTATCCTGAGCCTTTGTTGCAGTTACTTATCAGCTTAGGAAGCCTTTGGGCTGAGACGATGGAGTTTTCAAAATATAGGATCATGTCATCTGCAAACAGGGATAGTTTGACTTCCTCTCTTTTTATTTGGATGCCCTTTATTTCTCTCTTTTGCCTGATTGCCCTGGCCAGAACTTCCCATACCATGTTGAATAGGAGAGGTGAGAGAGGCCATCCTTATTCTGTGCTGGTTTTCAAGGGGAATGCTTCAAGCCTTTGCCCATTCAGTATAATAATGACTGTGAGTTTGTCACAGATGGCTCTTAATATTTTGAGGTATGTTCCTTTAATATCTAATTTATTGAGAGTATTTAACATGAAGTAATGTTAAGTTTTATCAATAGTCTTTTCTGTATCTATTGAGATAATCATGTGGCTTTTGTCTTTAGCTCTGTTTATGTGACAAATCACATTTATTGATTTGCATATGTTGAACCAACCTTGCATCCTGGGGATGAAGCCTACTTGATAGTGGTGGATCAGCTTCTTGATATGCTGCTGGATTTGGTTTGCCAATATTTTGTTGAGGACTTTTGCATTGATGTTCTTCAAGGATATCGGCCTGAAATATCAAGGATATTTCTTTTTTTGTTGTGTCTCTGGAAGGTTTTAGTATCAGGATGATGCTGGCTTCATAGAATGAACTAGCAAGGAGTCCATCCTTTCCCCCCACCTTTTTTTTTGGAATAGTTTCAGTAGGAATGGTACCAGTTCTTCTTTGTACAACTGGTAGTATTCAGCTCTGAATCCATCTGGCCTAAGCTATTTTGGTTTGGTAGGCTATTTATTACTGCCTCAATTTCAGAAATCATTACTGGTCTGTTCAGGGATTTAATTTCTTACTGGCTCAGTCTTGGGAGGATGTATGTGTCCAGGAATTTGTCCATTTCTTCTAGATTTTCTAGTTTGTGTGCATAGAGGTATTTATATTTGCTGATGGTTTTTTCGTGTTTCTGTGGGTCAGTGGTGATATCTCCCTTATGATTTCTGATTTTGTTTATTTGAATTGTTTCTCTTCTCTTCTTTATTAGTCTAGCTATTGGATTATTCTATTAATTTTTTCAAAAAACAGCTCCTGAACTCATTGATCTTTGGAATGGTTTTTCTCATCTTTCTCTCCTGCTCTGCTCTGATTTTGGTAATTTCTCCTCTTCTGCTAGGTTTGGGGATTGTTTGCTCTTGGTTCTCCACTTCTTTTAGTTGTGATGTTAGGTTGCCAACTTGAGATCTTTTGAGCTTTTTGATGTGGGCATTCAGTGCTATAAATTTTCCTCTTAACACTGCCTTAGCTATGTCCCAGGGATTCTGGTACATTGTATCATCTGATCTACAAACCTCACTAAAACAAGCAATGGGAAGAAGATTCCCTATTTAATAAATGGTACTGGAATAACTGACTAGCCATATGCAGAAAAAACAAACTGGACCCCTTCTTTCTACCATATACAACAATCAAGTCAATATCGGTTAAAGACTTAACTGTAAAACCACAAACTGTTAAAACTCTAGAAGAAAACCTAGGCAATACCATTCAGGACATAGGCATGGGCAAAGATTTCATGACCAAGATACCAAAAGCAATTGGAACAAAAGCAAAAATTGAGAAATGTAATCTAATTAAGCTAAAGAGCTTCTTCACATCAAAAAAAAAAAAAAAAAAGTATCAATCGAGTAAACAGACAATCTACAGAATGGGAGAAAAATTTTACAAAATATACATCTGACAAAATTCTAGTATCTAGCATCTATAAGTAACTCAAACACATTTACAAAGGAAAACAACCCCATTAAAAAGTAGGCAAAGGACAAGAACAGACACTTCTCAAAAGAAGACATATATGTGGCCAAAAAGCATATAAAAAAAAGTTCAACATCACTAATAATTAGAGAAAAGCAAATCAAAACCACAGTGAGATACCATCTCACGCCATTCAGAATGGCTATTATTAAAAAGTCAAAAAATAGGCTGGGTGCAGTGGCTCACGCCTGTAATCCCACCACTTTGGGAGGCCGAGGTGCGCAGATCACAAAGTCAGGAGATTGAGACCCTCCCAGACAACATGGTGAAACCCCATCTCTACTAAAAATACAAAAATTAGCTGGGCTTGGTGGCACGTGCCTGTAATCCCAGCTACTCGGGAGGCTGAGGCAGGAGAATCGCTTGAACCAGGGAGTCAGAAGTTGCAGTGAGCCAAGATCGTGTCACTGCACTCTAGCCTGGTGACAGAGGGAGACTCTGTCTTGGGAAAAAAAACAAGTCAAAAAATAATAGGTGCTGGTGAGGTTGTAGAGAAAACAAAATGCTTTTAAAATTTGGTGGAAGTGTAAATTAGTTCAACCACTGTGGAAGACAGTGTGGCAAATCCTCAAAGACCTGAAGACAGAATACTATTCAATGCAGCAGTCCCATTACTGGGTATATACCCAAAGGAACATAAATTGTTCTATCATATATACATGTGCATGTGTATGTTCATTGCAGCACTGTTCACAGTAGCAAAGGCATGGAATCAACCTAAATGCTCATCAATAAAACATATAAAGAAAATGTGGTATGTTTACACCATGGAATACTATGCTGCCATAAAGAAGAACAAGATCATGTCCTTTGCATGAACATGAATGACGCTGGAGGCCATTATTCTTAGCAAACTATCACAAGAACAGAAAACCAAAGACCACATGTTCTCACTTATAAGTGGGAGCTGAACAATGAGAACACATGGACACACAGAAGGGAGCAGCACACATGGGGCCTTTTGGAGTGCAGAGGGTGGGAGGAGGGAGAAGATCAGGAAAATTAACTAGTGGATACTAGGCTTAATAAGTGAGTGATAAAATAGTCTGTACAACAACCCCCCATGACACACATTTACCTATGTAACAAACCTACACACTCTGCACATGTACACTTGAACTTAAAATTTAAAAAAAAGAAAAAAAATAGATGTCTGATACACACACACATTAAAAACAAACAAAGAGCAAACACTCATAACAACTGCAGTCTTCATTTCTGTGACTGGTCATACGATCATAGCTGGTATTTACAACTAAATTTTCCCACTCCTCATTCAGTATCCTTTTTGACTTCAGCAATAATCTCAACTGGCTGTTTTTCTTCAAATCTTCATTTCTGAATGGTCTGGACCATACATAGTTTACCTGAGTTGGATTACTGTAGTTTTTTATTGACTTTTGGCACAAGGCATGGTAATACTAAGAGACACTGTAAGGGAACTCTTATATTCCCGACATACTCTTTCTTACCTCCATTGTGGAGTAGCAGTCCAATTTATCCTTGGTAGTCAGGATCAATAACCTCAGCCAGCAGAGTAACTTTCTTCTTCTTTGCCTATTGATTCAGAAGCACGTGGAGCCCAAAGTTATTGTTGCTCACTTAGCTTCCAGTTCAATATAAGTATTGTTGCTTTTCATAGTAGAAGCATTTCTCCCTTTTGAACTAAGATCTCTAGGCCAACACTGCATAATATGTTAATATGAATGAAAATTATGACACTGAGATATAAAATACAGTGCAACATGGGTGAGGGTTATGGGCATTTGCACCACTTATTCATGTAACTTATGTATTCAAGTTCTGCTTAGGCCTCATCAGCTATATACCACTTCTATTCGATGATAAAATATTCCTGGGCATGCTCAACTTTATGGATTGGTGGGTCAGATAACACCAAGCTCATGATACGTGGCTCAGGTCACATGGTAACTTGATAATCCATGATCAAGTGTGCAGTTTCTACTAAAGCCCAATAGCAGGCCAAGAGCTGTCTCTCAAAAGGAGAGTAGTTATCTTCAGAAGAGAGCAGGGCCTTGCTCCAAAATACTAAAAGCCTGCAGTACAATTTACCTATTGGGGGTTGGCAAAGGCTCCAAAGAGCAACTCCATATTCCACTGACACTTCATGCACTATTGGATCTGCTGGATCATGAAGTCCAAGAAGTGGAATAGCTTGTACGGCAGCCTGGAATTGTTGCAAAGCCTTTTCTTGTTCTGATCCCCACACAAAACTGGCAGCTTCTCAAGTCACTAGGTAAATGGGCTGGGGTAGCCTGCCCAAATGAAGAATATGTTGCTGCTAAAAGTCCAAAAAGACCACTAGGTATCGTGCCTCCATTTTAGTTATAGGAGTGGCCAGATGCAACAATTTAGCCTTCATCTTAGCAGGACTATCTTAATATTTCCTACAACCCTGGACTCCTAGAAATTTCACTGTGGTAGAAGGTACCTCCATTTTGGTCAGATTTATTCCCACTCCCTGGCATGTAAATATCTTACTCATCAATTGAGAGTAGTTACTATTTCTTGCTTACTAGACCCAGTCAGCATAATGTTATCAATGTATTGGAACAATGTAATAGCTAGTGGAAGTAAAAGGTGATCAAGATCCCTGTTTTTATTTTATTTATTTATTTATTTATTTATTTTTTGAGACGGAGTCTCGCTGTGTCGCCCAGGCTGCAGTGCAGTGGCCGGATCTCAGCTCACTGCAAGCTCCGCCTCCCGGGTTCACGCCATTCTCCCGCCTCAGCCTCCGACTAGCTGGGACTACAGGCGCCCGCCACCACGTCTGGCTAATTTTTTTTTTTT
>NW_016805939.1:79046-88339 GCF_001698545.2 Rhinopithecus bieti | reverse complement strand
TTAGCCAGGATGGTCTTGATCTCCTGATCTCGTGATCCACCCGCCTCGGCCTCCCAAAGTGCTGGGATTACAGGCTTGAGCCACCGCGCCCTGCAAAAGATCCCTGTTAATTAAATTATCACGTGTGCCTAGAGAGTGGCTATACCCCTGAGGTAAGGCAGTGATGGTGTATTGTTGGTCTTTTCAGTTGAAAGCGAGCTGCTTCTAATGGTCTTTATTAACATGATAGAGAAAAACACATTTGCCATACAAATAGCTTCACACTAGGTAACAGAATATGTGTTGATTTTATCTAGCAATAAATTTCATCTGGTAAAGTAGCTGCAATTGGAGTCATCATTTGATTAAATTTTCCATAAGCCGCTATCATTCTCCAATACCAATCTGTCTTCAGCACAGGTCAATAACAAGTTGAATGGGGATGAGGTGGCAATAACCATCCCTGCAACTTTCAGGTTCTCATTCCAACTTTCAGGATCCCATTTCTTCCCAATCAGTGCTCTAACTTTAATAAAAGACACCTTGAGAGGCCGAAAATTCAGTTTGCGTTGTAATTTAACCACTTGTAGAATGAAATTTAGAATTTTGTTTTCAGCAATTTTAGCTCTGCAGCTACAGGAGATAAGTATCTTTTTCAGGAAAGAAATGTGAACTTTAAGGTGATATATGCTGAGGTTGAGCTGGAAATTTGAATTATAGAGCTTTATCCCCATGTGTTCATCGACATTAGAAGCAACAAGCCAATCTCATTGTGCTTGTTAGTTTGATAAAAATGTTTAAAATTATCATATACACAGCCACTCACATCCCTGATTATTATGTTTCATTAGGAGTATCTAATGGCAATATTTTGTTTATCTATATTGCCAGATGATGCCATACACTGTTGGTGTTTTCTTTATTACCGGCAATAGAGTTACTAGTATCTTTAAATCTATTAAGATTACAAAGCCAGTTCCACAAAACCCAGATTTCAGAAAACTCATTCTTAATATTACGTTCCTTTAGAAATACTTCTGGTATCAAAATTTTTATTACTTCTGGTTCTCCAGAGAAACAGAACCAATAGCATCAATAAGAGAGATTATAATGAGTTGGCTCACATAATTATGCAGACCGGCAAGTCTAAATCTGCAGTGTTTGTTGGCAGGCACAGACTCTGGAGAGCAAATGGTGCAGATGAAGTCTGAAGGAAGTCTGCTGGAAAATTCTTTCCTGCTAAAGAAATCTAGTCTTTTGTTCAATTCAGGCCTTTAACTGATTGGGTGAAGCCAATGCACATTACGGAGGGCAATCTGGTTACCCAAAGTCACTAATTTAAATGTTAATCTCATCCAAAAACACCCTTCAAGTTGACACGTAAAATTAACTATCCACAAAGTCTTTACCTCTATGGTTTTCAATCCCTAAACTCATAACCCCAGTCTAATTATGAGAAAAAGTCAGACAAATTCAAATAAAAGGACACTCTATAAAATTAGAGCAGTACTCCTCTAAACTGTCAAGGCCATCAAAAACAAGGAAAGTCTCGGAAACTGTCACAGCCATGAGGAGCCTAAGAAGTCATGACCACTCAATGTAATATGATATCCTGCAATATAAGAATAGCCATTAGGTATAAACTTTAAAAAACCTGCATAAACTATGGATGTTAGTTAAAAATAATTTGTCATTATTAGTCTATCAGTTGTGGCAAATAAAACATAGTAATATAAGCCGTCAATAATAGAGGAACTGAGTGTGAGGTTAAAAATTAAATTTGTAAATTTCTATAAATCTAAATTATTTAGACATGTTTAAAATTTTTACTATACAAAGAGACTGTACTCTAGTTCATAAATGTGTTTCTTACAGGGTATGGCTTAATAATTCTGAAACAATTTTATTAGTATACTAAGGTTGAAAATTTAAATAATTTGTAGATAATAAGAATCAGGTTTCTCAGTGTCGGAGAAATATGCAAATAAGAAAAGGTAGGAGGACTCTAAGTACACTGCCAATGGGGTAGCCCTGCTCTGCAGGAGCAGTCATAAAGCTGTAATATTGCCAGAGCTGTAATACTGCCACTTCAATAAGGCTGTTTTCTTCTACCCTACCAGTGGCTCACCCTTAAATTCTTTCCTGGGCAAAGCCAAGAAGTCTAATGGGTTAAGCCCCAATTTGGGGCTCATTTGCCCTGCATCAGCATGGTACCCAAAGTGGAATGAAGAGAGAAGATGGCAGCATGAGATATGGTTGAAGAAATGGCAGCTGACAGTTGGTGATCAACAGGGTGACAGTGAAATGGCATTTGGTGGGATGAAAAGTCAGTGGAATGGCAGTCAGTGAGGTGGCAGTTGGTGAGATGGTAATAAATGAAAATTGGTAGGACAATGAGCACAGAGACAGTGAAAGGCAGCAAAACAGAGCTGTTAACACTAAGAGTTACACCACCAGCCAAAGGCTATTTCCAGAGTCATCATTTTCCTTGGCAGGCAGCAGAACTGAACAGACAGGCAAGTGGCCTTAATACTGCTGCCTTGTGTGAGACCTGCTGCTCTACAAGATCAATTGGTTACTGATCCCCACGCTAGCCCTTTTCACTATGGAAGCTTAGCCAACCCAAGCTAAGAGATCCTGAAAAGATCTTCACCTGGGTTCCACGTGGAAGATTAGTCAGTGCTATTTTGGTTACAGTGGATGAGTGAGTGTCCCCTTTGTCCCCACCACCATAGTATCAGGAGAGCTAGAGAATAAAATGAAAGCCTTTGGCTAGGTGATCGGTTAGAAGGTCCCCATCATTTGTGTGTGCCAAGACATGTTTTTGATAACCCTACCCCCAGTTCTTTCTCCTCTGATTCCATTTTATTGTTCCAATAGTCACATTATTTTCAGTTCTAAAATGTATGTTTTGTTTGTAGTCTTATGTTTGCTTTTAACTTTTCGTTAACTGTGAGCAATTGTTTAAGGCAGGACACTTGGTTGTGGGAGATTCCCCATTGTTTTGACTCTGGGATGCCAGAGTCACTTTGATGACCCAAACTTGATGTTGGGTTAACTACTGGCCACTCCTCCTGGTGTCCCAGGGGTCTCAGCATTTGGTGTGGGGACCCTCATTGGCTGTAACTCAGGCACCCCAGGTTTTCAGTAGTGGTTGCGGCCACCCCCAAGATGCCCTCGGGTATTTGGTATTGATATTCCCTTTAGGATTTGGGTTAGGGAACTTCAGTTTTGAGAGAGAAAAGTTAGGTAGTTAGGGTGGGTCCTTGGTAAAACTCATTTTTTCTTTATTTTTCTTATTTTTTATTTCCATACGTTTTTGGGAAACAAGTGGTATTTGGTTACATGAGTACATTTTTAGTGTTGATTTGTGACATTTTGGTGCAACTATCACCTGAGCAGTGTACACTGAACCCAATTTGTAGCCTTTTATCTCTCACCCTTTTCCCACCCTTTCCCCCTGAGTTGCCAAAATCCACTGTATCATTCTTATACTTTTGCATCCTCATAGCTTATATCCCACTTACGTGTGAGAACATACAATGTTTGATTTTCCATTCCTGAGTTACTTCACTTGGAATAATAGCCTCCAGTCCCACCCAGTTTGCTACAAATGCCATTAACTCATTCATTTGTTTATGGATTAGTATTCCATCATATATATATATATATATATATATATGTTTCAGGACAAAGAACGGAGAGACCGAAAAAGTTCAGGAGAGTCTATTAAGGTGATCACTGGCCCAGCCGGACTATATGTCCAGAAAGTCAGAGCCCCGAACAAAGGGTTTTTCCTACTTTTAAACATCTTAAGGCAGAAACTACATGAGGCAGGAAGCGAGTCACAGAAGCAAGAAACAAAGGCGGCATTGCAATATTTCTTACATTTTGAGAAAGACATGACTTGCAACTTAAACTTATCAGTCTTGTGACACTACAGTCATGCAGGAACTCCCTGGGCCTGTACTAAACTTTGAGGAATGTGGAGTTAGGAAGTATAGATAAGGTCCACTGTCCACAGAGAGAAGACAGCCTGGTCCATCAGTGACAGACTGGATTAAGAAAATGTGGCACATATACCCATGGAATACTATGCAGCCATAAAAAAGGATGAGTTTGTGTCCTTTGTAGGGACATGGATGTGCGATCTCGGCTCACTGCAAGCTCTGCCTCCTGAGTTCAGGCCATTCTCCTGCCTTAGCCTCCTGAGGAGCTGGGACTACAGGCATCTGCCACCACGTCTGGCTAATTTTTTGTACTTTTAGTAGAGATGGGGTTTCACTGTGTTAGCCAGGAAGGTCTCAATCTCCTGTTCTCGTGATCTGCCCGCCTCAGCCTCCCAAAGTGCTGGGATTACAGGCGTGAACGACAGTGCCCGGCCCAAGCCCCTCTTGATGAAAAACAAACAAACAAACAACAACATCAAAAAAAGCCTGGAATTTTCCAGGACCCTGGCCTGATGAACAGCCTCCTAAAGCATACAAGTGGCCATCCAATATTTTCAGTGTTTCTGCTACTTTGTAGGTTATTAAGCAAGTCAAGGCCTCTGAGTCTTCCCCTTGAGAAGTGCTGTTGACTCTTTCTCGTCCTCCCTCCCACAGTAATATCTGTTAAGCCCTCCCTTTCTTACCAACCCTTGCTATCTGTGGAATTTAGGCTCAGCAACAAACTGTTCATTTGTAGTTCATAATCTGCCTTTGTAACACATTGCTATCTATATTTTATAGAAAATGGGAAATTTAAAGAGAAAACTAAGAATTTGTTAAACTTAGGCTAATGGAAACCCCCTGTAGAGATCCTTACTGTACATGGGGACAACAATAAGCATCCAAAAAGACTTGCCACTACTTGGGTGTCTTTTAGACAATTGGAGCACATTCAAATTAATAGGCAAATTGAAAAGAAAACCTCATTTACTATTGCAATAATGTTTGGGTTCAATACAAATTGCCAAACCAACAGATTTGGCCTAGGCATGTTTCCTTATGTTATAATAATATGGAACAACTAGATTTGCTTTGTAAAAGTAAGAAAATGGGAAGACGTTCCTTATGTGCAGGCTTTTATGGCCCTCTACCAGGATTCTAAAGGCTAGCTGTAGAATGTATCTGTCTTATGACACTCCCAGGCACCCAGAAGCTACACCAGATATCCTAGATTACTGTCTGCTAGCTGCTCCCCCTAGGATGCTCATGCCCCTACTTCAGAGCCTCCTCAGTCCCCTAGTTATGAGGGAGACCCTACCAGTTCTCTAGTGCAGGATTATACCCCAAGGTCATCAGGTACCAGTTTTCCTTATCCAATGAGCCCTGGCCCATAACCCCCAGTATTTGAGGAAGTAAGCCCAAGCAATACCACCAGGAGTGGGACCCCATATGAGCCCCTAAAATCAAACTTGTGTCCATCATGCGGGGTAGCTAATGGAGATGAAAAAAATTAGATATGTGCCTTTTCCATGTCTGATTTGGCTTTAAGCAATGAAAAGTTGGTTGATTTTGGAAGATCCAGGGAGGTTTGTTGAAAATTTGTTAAGTTGACCATGTATTTTGATTTCACTTGACATAACATGCAAATATTATTATCTGCTTTTTGTATTATAGAAGAGAAATAATTCTAGGTACTGCTCATGAATATGCAGATGGAGTGGCTGTGTGTAACCCACGCCACGCTATTTATCATATGGGAGGAGATGCAGTTCCAGAGCTAGACAATCAATGGAATTACCAGAGAGGATCTCAAGATCTTGAATGCAGAAATCATATGCTGAAAATGTGGGTGGTTAAGCCAGTTAATTATGATAAGGTGAGAGAAGCAACTTGGGAGAAATTTAAAATTCTCACTCTATTTTAGGGATGTTTGGTTGAGGCACTCAGAAAATATACTAATACAGTCCCAGAATCCCCAGAAGGATGAGCTCTCCTGGGTGTGCACTGTATTACTTCATCTTCCCCTAACATTGGGAGGAAACTATAATATAAAAAGTAGCAATGGAATCCCAAATCCCTATGAGTCAACTCTTAGACATTGCCTTTGGGGTGTGCAATAATTGAGACAGGGCAGAGAAAGAGGCAAAAACCAAAAGACTTAGCCAATCTTAAATAAGATTAAGCCTGTTGGTTATGAGTTGCAGGTACAAAAGAAGGACACCATAATCTACATTTATGAGGCCTCGGAGGACTTCTGCTACCTATTTAAAAGAATAAATACTCAGACAGGAGTGGTAATGTGATGCTGTAGGAGGGAACAGGAGCTTTAATTTTTCTCTTCTTCCTGATTGTAATACTTCTTTTCTGTCGTTTTAGCCAACCTCTTGGGAAAGACCTTTTTTGTCTTTCTTGGGTGCAGATGCCACTCTAAGGCTCAACCAGATGCCATGTTGTCATTGTTTGTCCTGTTTGCTCTTCTGATTACCTGATCAAGTGTGGGTAAGAACACAACTCTATGGTAAATATTTCAAAAATTATAGCATCATTTTGCTGGATTTATAATCAACATCCTCGAGACAGAGAACTCTATATTTGGGCTTACCTAGAAAATTGTATGACCATCCCCTGCCACCTTGTAACTCACCATAGAAATCCTGAAATACCCAAAACCCTAAATGTTAAGTGAAACTCTCTCCCACTTAATGGATTCTACCTGGACATCCACAATCACTATTACCTGGATCTGGGATGTTGAGTGTCTATATCTCTGTTGCACTAATGATTCTATCTTTGCTCCCACTGTTGTGTTAATGATACAAAACTGGAAGCTTTCCTGTGATGCTCTGATATAACTTTAGCTGCCAACCCCCCAAAGCCACAATAAGGTAAATGGGATCCTACTTGTAAGCAAGGAGACCATATATTGGGGCCTTCTCCTGGATCAGAACATACAAGGAAAAAACAGCTGCCTGGTATGGGAAGGTGGAAACACTGCCCCCTTCTGGAAAACAAAGATTGTTCAGCCTCTCCCATTGGAACAGGAGAAAAAATATCTCTATAGACCCAACCTGGCAGCAAAGGATAAACATCACACACCGCAGGGCCTCTGTTTGTGTCCCAACTGGGCTTATTTTTGTTTGTGGCCATGAATGGGAAGAAGTCACATGCTGTACCTGTTGTCAACTCCACAGGCAGCCACCTGTTCTTTTGGGAGTAGCTTTCCCTTGTATGTTATAAACTTGGAACAGAGGTGAATGTTTGTTGGCCACACTTGCCCCTCCAGGAGTCACTTTATATAACACCATAAGAGCCAAGAAACAAGCAATAGGGTTAATTCTGGCAGGAATTGGGGAAGTGATAGAACTAGCAGCACCCTTGGTAAACCCTAAAGAACTTGACTCAAACCCTAGAATCCTTAGCCATCAGCACAGGTCAGGCACAAAAAGGAATTCAAGAATCTTTAGACTATTTGACAAATGTAGTTCCTGATAACAGACTAGCATTGGATTATTTACTAGCTGAACAAGGTGAAGTCTGTGTACATATATTAACCTGCTGTACATATATTAACAACTCTGGACAAGTTGAGATTAACATTCAAAGATCTATGAGTAAGCTACCTAGTTACACAGACATAACAAGGGCACGAATTCCAACTATTTCTGATTGACTATCAAAAGTGCCTTCCCAGGTCTCACCTGTTTTTTAACTTTTCTAGGACCTTTAATAGCTGTCTTGTTGTTACTAATTTTTGGCCCTTGCTTGTTTAATCTGTAAGTAAAATTTGTGTCTTCTAGATTACAACAGCTTCAGGTAAAGACAATGCTGGCATAAGGCTTCCAACCCATCCTGCCTGCTCACCCAGAGAATGGAAGGATCCTGCTTCTGGGCCCCTTATATCAGGTATTCAGAGGTTTTTACTCCTCCAATGCTAGGCAGGTCCTATGCCCACAAACTCAGCAGGAAGCAGTTACAGAATATAGACTTCTGCCCTTCTTCGGCTCCCTTAAGATTAAGGAGGAGTATCTATTGTCTGAGTAGGGAATGAGGCAGGAGGCAGGACTCGACTCTACAGGTGGGTCTAAGTGGACCAAATGGAAGACTAGCTAAAACAGAAATGGTGCAGAAGAAGCTTTCTGTAATACACACTCACTAGTGTGCCATGTCAGTTTACCATTGCCATGGCAACACCTGGGAGTTACTGCCACTTTCAATGGCAATGACCTGATGACTCAAAAGTTATCGTTTTCCTAGAAATTTCTGCATAAACTACCCCTTAATGTATATGTAATTAATAATAGGTATAAATATGACTGCAAAACTGCCCTGAGCTGCTACTCTCAGCACTCTGCCTGTGGGGTAGCCCTCCTCTGTAGGAGCAGTAGCAGAGCTGTAACATGGCTGGAACTGTAACACTACTGCTTCAATAAAGATGTTTTTCTACCCTAACAACAGATCACCCCTGAATTATTTCCTGGACAAATCCAAGAATCATCATAGGCAAAGCCCCAATTTGGAGCACACCTGTTCTGCATCAAGAGGGGCTAGAAGTAGTGATAGCCTCAATAACAAGCACATTTATGGCATAGATTATGGTTTTGAAATATCATTCTCCAATAAATGACTGCCTGGTTGATTCTGGGGCTAGAGAAGGGAAAATAGAAATGGGCACCTGATGCATCTTGTGGTGATGAATGTAAAAAGAAATGCTCAACAACAAGAACAACAAAAGCATGGGTCAGGAATGTTGAAAGGTTACAAGGACCAATATGAAAGAGATTCTAATGGCCAAAGTTGGAACAATTTGAGTGTCAAACCAAATAAAGGTAAAACATGACTAATACTCAAAGAATATAATAAATATCTATTAGTCTATGCTTTTGAAACAGATAATAAAATAAATGGAGGTGTAAAAACAACTCTTTCTTATAAAAAATTCCAATTAATGTAAGAAGGAATGAGGAATTAGAAAATCACCATTAGAATATTACAGTAATAATTACTGTGGGCAAAATCAACTGACAAATGCTAATATTAGTGGGCAAATTTTAAGCAGAAATAGAATATTGCATACTCTCCTAAATATTTCCCCCAAATATTTAGTAATTACAAAGAGAAAAAATTACAGTGGGTAATAGACATGGACACCACCTTATCCAAATGATAAAGATTATCACCCATAATACATATCAAGATGACATACCCATTGATATAAACACAGAGAAGGACAGATAAACACTGTGTAACCTTTCCTGTATAATGCACCTCAGTCTAATCATAAGAAAACATCCGAAGAGCCTCCATTGAAGGGTATTAACCAAAATAACTAGCTAGTACTCTTCAAAAACCTCAAGATCAAAAAAGACCAGGAAAGACTAGTCCAAC
>NW_016805939.1:72410-77491 GCF_001698545.2 Rhinopithecus bieti | reverse complement strand
TGTATTTTTTAGTAGAGACGGGGTTTCACAGTGTTAGTCAGGATGGTCTCGATCTCTTGACCTTGTGATCCGCCCGTCTCAGCCTCCCAAAGTGCTGGGATTACAGGCTTGAGCCACCGCGCCCGGCGCATCATATTTTTTAATCCATTCTGTAAATCTCTGTTTTGTAATTGGTGTATTTAGGCTAATTACCTTTAAGATTATTTTTATTCTAGTGCAGAAACTGGTTATATATTTTTTTGTTGTTGTTGTTTATTTTATTTTCTTTCCTCTGTTTATTATATTCCTGTGAGTTACTTGGAACATTTTTAGAATCCTATCCTTTTTCTTCTTTCAAACTTGTAAGTTCAGGGGTACATGTACAGGATGTTCAGGTTACACAGGTAAACGTGTACCACGGTGGTTTGCTACACAGATCATCCCATCACCCAGGTACTAAGCCAGGCATCTATTATCTATTCTTCCCATTGCTCTCCCTCTTCTTACCCCCCACCCTCTGACAGGTCACAGTGTGTGTTGTTCCACCCTATGTGTCCATGTGTTCTTATCATAGGATCCCATCTTGACATGTATAGTGCTTTTGACTATATTGCCCTGTATTATATTCTTGGTGGTTGCTCTAGGTATTGCAACATGCATACCTAAGTTATCAGAGTCCACTGGCAGCAACTTTGAGTCTAGGGTAAAAACTTTCTAGCACTTAGATACCATTTCCCTCCCCATTTTATAAATATAATTGTCTTATGTTTTTCCTCTATATACACTGAGCACCACATTCAGATAGTATTGTAATTTTTCATTTAATTATCAAGTGATCTAAGAAACTCATGACAATCAGTAAAGTTTATTGTATTTACCCTATTGGATTTTTTGCCCATTCTGATGCTCCTTGATTTCTGAACTTTTAAACTTTATTCTCTTGTCATTTCCATTTCTTAGCAATAATTTTAGTTATTTTAAATATTTCATATCTACAAAAAATGGCAAGAATCGAACCATGAGCACTCATACTGTTCTATACTCACCAATTTTCAACATTCTGTTACATTTACAAATTCATTTTCTCTCTGTGTGCATACCCAGAGCAGTACATGTGTAGTTGTGTGTGTGTGTACTTTTAAATTATTATTTTTTATTTTACTATTTTTTTTTTTTTTTTTTTGAGACAAAGTCTCACTCTGTCACCCAGGCTAGAGTTCAATCGTGTGATCTCAGCTCATGGCAACCTCCACCTCCTGGGTTCAAGTGATTCTCCTGCCTCAGCCTCCCAAGTAGCTGGGATTACAAATATCTGACACCACGCCCTGCTAATTTTTGTATTTTTAGTAGAGATGGGGTTTCACCATGTTGGTCAGGCTGGTCTTCAAGTCCTGACCTGAGGTGATCCACCTGCCTTGGCCTCCCAAAGTGCTGGGATTACAGGTGTGAGCCACTGAGCCCGACCTACTTCTTTATTTTAATGGTGGAAAATTACATGTAACATGAAACTTAACATTAATCACTTAACATGTACAATTTAGTAGTGCTAGGTATATTAATACTGTTGCAACCAATCATCAGATCTCTTTTTATCTTATGAAATGGTAACTTTATATTCATCAAGCCACTCCCTATCCCCACGTCCACCCTGTATTTATCTTTCTGTGACTGACTTGTTTAACTTAGCATGATGTCTTCAAGTCTCATCCATATTGAAGACAATAAGAAATCCTTTTTAAAGATTAAATAATATTTCATTGCATGCATATACCACACTTTGTTTATCCATTCATTCATTAATACATGTGTGAGTTGATTCCATCTTTTAGCTATAGTGAATTATGCTGTTATGAACATAGTTGTAAAAATATCTCTTCAGTACATGGCTTTGAAATCTTTTGGTTTTATGCCCCAAAACAGAATTGCAGGATTATATGGTAATTATATTTTCAGAGATTTATTTGAGAAACAACCATACTGTTCTTCATAGCAACTGTACCATTTTACATTTTCACCAACAACGTACATCGGTTCCAATTTTTCCACATTCTCAACAATTATTGTTTCCTGTTTTTTTTTTTTTTAATTTTTAATTTCTGGGGTCCATGTGCAGAACGTGCAGTTTTCTTACATAGGTATACACATGCCATGGTGGTTTGCTGCACCCATCAACCCATCATCTACATGAGGTATTTCTCCTAATGCTATCCCTCCCCTAGCTCCCCACTCTCTCACAGACCCCAGTGTGTGATGTTTCCCTCCCTGTGTCCATGTGTTGTCATTATTCAACTCCCACTTATGAGTGAGAACATGCAGTGTTTGGTTTTCTGTTCTTGTGTTGGTTTGCTGAGAATGATGGTTTCCGGCTTCATCCAAGTTCCTGAAAAGGACATGAACTCATCCTTTTTTATAGCTACACAGTATTCCATGGTGTATATGTGCCACATTTTCTTTATCCAGTCTATCATTGATGGGCATTTGGGTTGGTTCCAAGACTTTGCTGTTGTGATTAGTGCTGCAATAAATGTACGTGTGCATGTGTCTTTATAGTAGAATGATTTACAATCTTTTGGGTAAATACCCAGTAATGGGATTGCTGGGTCAAATGATATTTCTGATTCTAGATCCTTGAGAAATCGCCACGCTGTTTTCCACAATGGTTGAACATACACTCCCACCGATAGTGTAAAAGTGTTCCTCTTTCTCCACATCCTCTTGAGATTCTGTTGTTTCCTGACTTTTTAATGATCACCATTCTAATTGGCATGAGATGGTATCTCATTGTGATTTTGATTTGCGTTTCTCTAATGAGCAGTGATGATGAGATTTTTTCATGTGCTTGTTGGCTGCATAAATGTCTTCTTTTGAGAAGTGTCTGCTCAAATCTTTTGCCCACTTTTTGTTGGGGTTGTTTTTTCTTGTAAATTTGTTTAAGTTCTTTATAGATTCTGGATATTAGCCCAATGTCAGATGGATAGATTGCAAAAATTTTCTCCCATTCTGTAGCTTGTCTGTTCACTCTGATGATAGTTTCTCTTGCTGTGCAAAAACACTTCAGTTTAATTAGATTCCATTTGTCAATTTTGGATTTTGTTGCCATGGCTTTGGTGTTTTAGTCATTAAGTCTTTGCCCATGCCTATATACTAAACGATACTGCCTAGATTTTCTTCTAGGGAAATGGAAAGCAAAACAAACAAACAAAACAAAACAAAACAAAACAAAACAAAACAAAACAAAACAAACACGGGTTGCAATCCCAGTCTCTAAGAAAGACTTTAAACCCACAAAGGTCAAAAGAGACCAAGAAGGGATTACATAAAGGTAAAGGGATCAACGCAACAAGGACAGCTAACTGTCCTGAATAAATATGCACTCAATACAGGAGCACCCAGATTCATAAAGCAAGTTCTTAGAGACCTAGAAAGACACTTAGACTCCCACACAAAAATAGTGGGAGATTTTAATACCCCACTGTCAATATTAGATCAAAAGGACAGAAAATTAACAAGGATATTCAGGACTTGAACTCAGCTCTGGACCAAGCAGACCTAATAGACACCTACAGAACTTTCCACCCCAAAACAACAGAATATACATTCTTCTCAGCACCTCATCACACACATTCTAAAACTGACTACATAATTGGAAGTAAAGCATTCCTCAGCAAATGCAAAAGAACAGAAATCGTAACAAATAGTCTCTTAGACCACAGTGCAATCATATTAGGGCTCAGGATTAAGAAACTCACTCAAAACCACACAACTACATGGAAACTGAACAACCTGTTCCTGAATGACTACTGGGTGAATAATGAAATTAAGGCAGAAATAAATAAGTTATTTGAAACCAATGAGAACAAAGACACAACGTACCAGAATCTCTGGGACACAGCTAAAGCAGTGTTTAGAGGGAAACTTATAGCACTAAATGCCCACAGGAGAAAGTAGGAAAAATCTAAAATTGACACCCTAATATCACAATTAAAAGAACTAGAGAAACAAGAACAAACATATTCAAAAACTAGCAGAAGGCAAGAAATAACTAAGATCAGACCAGATCTGAAGGAGATAGAGACTCAAAAAACCCTTCAAAAAAATCAATGAAGCCAGGAGCTGGTTTTTTGAAAAGATCAACAAAATAGATAGACTGCTAGCCTGACTAATAAAGAACAAAAGAGAAAAGAATCAAATACATGCAAAAAATGATACAGGGAATATCACCACTGATCCCACATAAATAGAAACTGCCATCAGAGAATACTATAAACATCTCTATGCAAATAAACTAGAAAATTTAGAAGGAATGAGTAAATTCCTGGACACATACACCCTCCCAAGTCTAAACCAGGAAAAAGTCAAATCCCTGAATAGACCAATAACAAGTTCTGTAATTGAGGCAGTAGTTAATAGCCTACCAACCAAAAAAAGTCCAGGGCCAGACAGATTCACAGCTGAATTCTACCAGAGGTACAAAGAGGAGCTGGCACCATTCCTTCTGAAACTATTCGAAACAATAGAAAAAGAGGGAATCCTCCCCAATTTATTTTATGAGGCCAGCATTATCCTGAAACCAAAACCTGGCAGAGACACAACAACAAAAAAGAAAATTTCAGGCCAATAACCCAGATGAACATCGATACAAAAATCCTCAATAAAATACTGGCAAACCAAACCCAGTAGCACATCAAAAAGCTTATCCACCATGATCAAGTCGGCTTCATCCCTGGGATGCAAGGCTGGTTCAACACACACAAATCAATAAATGTAATCCATCACATAAACAAAACCAATGGAAAAAAAACCACGTGATTATCTCACTAGATGCAGAAAAGGCCTTCAACAAAATTCAGCAGCCCTTCATGCTAAAAACTCTGAATAAACTAGGTATTGATGGAACATATCTCAAAATAAAAAGAGCTATTTATGACAAACCCACAACCAATATCATACTGTATGGGCAAAAACTGGAAGCATTCTCTTTGGAAACTGACACAAGACAAGGATGCCCTCTCTCACCACTCTTATTCAACATAGTATTGGAATTTCTGGCCAGGGCAATCAGGCAAGAGAAAGAAATAAAGGGTATTAAAATAGGAAAAGAG
>NW_016805939.1:69609-72137 GCF_001698545.2 Rhinopithecus bieti | reverse complement strand
AAAAAAAAAAAAACAAAGCTGGACGCATCATGCTAACTTACACAAATTATACTACAAGGCTACTATAACCAAAACAGCATGGCACTGTTACCAAAATAGATATATAGACCAATGGAACAGAACAGAGGCCTCAGAAATAACACCACACATTTACAACCATCTGATCTTTGACAAACCTGACAAAAAAAAGCAATGGGGAAAGGGTTTCCTATTTAATAAATGGTGTTGGGAAAACTGGCTAACCCTATGCAAAAAACTGAAACTGGACCCCTTCCTTACACCTTATACAAAAATTAACTCAAGATGGATTAAAGACTTAAACGTAATAACTAAAACCATAAAAACCCTAGAAGAAAACCTGTTTTCTGTTTTTTAATAGTACTTATCCCAATATGTATATGGTAGCATCTCATTGTGGTTTTGATTTGCATTTCCCTGATGATTAGTTATGTTGAGAATCTTTTCATGTACTTCTTGGCCATTTGTATGTCTTTTTATTTAAAAAAAAATAGTTATTCATGTCTTTTGACCATTTTTTTAAATTTGGTTGTTTTATTTCTCTTGTTGAGGTGCAGTAGTTCATTGTATATTCTTAACATTAATTTCTTATCAGATACTTAATTTGAAAATACTTCATTTAATTTCATAGGTTGCATTTTGAATCAGTTGACTATGGTTTTTGATGTACAAAAGTTTTCATTTTTTCTATAGTCTAATTTAATTTTGTTGCCAGTACTTTTGTGTCATATTCAAGAACACATTGCCAAATATAATATCATGAGCTTTTCCCCTTCCTGCTTCTACAATATTTATAATTTAGTCCTTATATTTAGGTCTCTGATTTATTTTGAGTTAATTTGTGCATATCTTTACTTATCTTTAAGTGTTCAACATCATTTATTTGCATGTGAAGATTCAGCCGTCCCAAACCATTTGTTGAAAAGATTGTCCTTCTCTCATTTAATGTCATGGCACCCTTGTTAAAAAATATTTAACCAGATATACAAGGGTCTATTTCTGGGGTTTCAATTCTATCCCATTGGTCTTTATGTCCGTATTCATGCCAGTACCAGTATTTTGATTATTATAGCTTTGTAATAAGTTTTGAAAGCAGGAACTATGATACCTTCAGCTATTCTTTTTTCATCATCATTTTGGCCACACAGGATCCCATGGGATTTCACAAAAATTTTAGGATTCTTTTTTTATTTCTGTAAAAAATGGTACATTGAAGTCTCCTTCTATTATTGTAAATTTGTCTGTTTCTTACATTAGTTCTAAGCTTGCCCACTGTATTTAGAAGCTCCAAAGTTTGGTACATATATAATAATGATTGTTACATCTTACTGGTAAATTGGTTATTTTACCATTATGTAATATTTTTCATTGTCACTTACAACAGATTATTTACTTAAAATATACTTTGCATTATATTTGCATGGCCACCTCTGCTTTCTTTCTGTTGTGATGTTCATGAGGTATTATTTTCCATCCTTTCATTTTCCTTTCTTTCAGCTTTATTAAGGTATAATTGACAAAGTAAAAATTGTGTATATTTAAGGTGTACAATGCAGTGATTTGATACACATATACCTTGTGAAATAATTTAAAAATAATGCTAATTAACACATCTTTTGAGCTAGCATAGTCACTACTTTTCTGGGGTGAGAATGCTTAAAATATTTCTTCACAAATTTTAAGTATACAATAAAATATTGTTAACTATTTTTATCATGCTGTACATAAGACCATCAGAACTTATTCATCTGATGCTGAAAGTTTATTAACTTTGACCAACATGATTTCCTTTGCCCCACCTTTCAGCCACTGGCAACCATCATTCTACTTCTGAATGTATGAGTTCAAATTCCACATATAAGTGAGACCATACAATATATTTGTGTGTATGTCTGGCTGGATTCACGTGGTCCAATACTCTCCAGGTTTATCTATGCTGCTGCAAATGGTAGAATTCCCTTTTATTTGGCTGAATAATGTTCATATATACATACATAAATTTTCTTTATCCAGTCATTCATCAATGATCCTTAATTTGATTTTATATCTAGGCTATTGTGAATAATGTTGCAATAAACATGGAAGTGCAGACATCTCCTCTAGATCCAGATTTTATAAACACATAAATATACATATACTTATTTATATATTTATATTATATATGTATTAGCTATAATATATACTGTATATTATAAATATATTATATATTTAAATATAGATAGATAGACACACACACACACACACACAGAAGTGGAATTGCTAAATTACATGGTATTTCTACCTATGTTATTATTTTGAGAAATCTCCACACTGTTTTACGTAACGGCTAATATATATTCCCATAATAGTGAACTAGGGTTTCTCTTTTTCACACCTTTGCCAACTCTTGCTTTCCTTTGCCTTTTTGATAATTCCCATTTTAATATGTGTGAAGTGTTATTTCACTATGGTTTTGATCAGAAATTTCGTTATCATTAGCGATGTTGAGTTTTGTTTTATATACCTGTTGT
>NW_016805939.1:53028-66520 GCF_001698545.2 Rhinopithecus bieti | reverse complement strand
ACACCAACATGGCACAAGTATACATATGTAACAAACCTGCACGTTATGCACATGATGGATTTTTTAAAAAACACATCTGAATACTGAATAGCCATATGGAAGAAAGAGAAAATTGGAGTTATCCTTTTTTACTACGCAACAAGATAGATTTAAAATAAAGCTGATATTGAAAATAATAAAAAATTAAAACCTGTATTACAGAATAAAATCATGGGTGAATTCTTCCATCACTCCCAAATAGAGAAAGTTTCTAGTTATTATTCAGATTAAAGAAATATGAAGAGTAAATATTAATATACTCATTAAATTACAATAAAATAATTTTGAAAATTACAAATACTCTGAGCAATGTGAAAAAACAAACGACAGAATTTGGAAAATACTTACAATTTACATCACCTTCAAAGAGTTAATACTTCTAAGTTGTAAAAGCTTGGTAAAATAGAGAAGAAAGAGACCAATAACCTTGCAGAAAAGTAGTATAAAGCCATGAACAAACATATCACAGAAAAACAAATGCAAATGTCCTTTAAACATGTGAAAACATGCTTAACCCTGTCTATAACAAGAGAACAGCACAGCAAAATTGCATGATACTATTTTTCACCTATTAGACTGACAGATGTTTACTAGTTGATACATATATGGCTGAGACTGTGGAGGCAAATACATTCTCACAAACTGCTGTTGGAAACATAATATGTATATTTTCTGTAAATAAAAATACAGCATTATCTAGCAAAATTACGTATACTTTGACCATTTTGTTTACATATTGCATGATTAGGACTGCAGAAAAAAATACAACACAAAGATTGAAAAAGTGTAATACATACAATAGAGTACTGAATAGTGAAAACCATAATTGCAATGTGGAAAAAGCAAAGTGTAGAATATCATGTACAGTATTCTAGTATACATCAAAAAACTATATGTATAATTACTCCATTAAAATATGACTAAATAGCCATATAAATTATGCGTATGCTATTTTAAGTGGAAGAATAAGATGTTTCATTTTATATTTTCACCTCTGTTCATGTGTAATTGAAAATAAAATTGTATATATTTAAGGTGTAGATCATGTTTTCAATTATATATTTATATTTAAATAATTACAAAAATCATACTAATTAATATGTACATCACTTCACATTGTTACCATACTTTTGTGCTGAGAACACATAAGATCTACTGTGTTAGTAAATTTCACGTATATAACACAGTATTATCAACTATGCTCAGCATATTGTACATTAGATCTTCAGACCATATTCACCTTTCATATCTGAAACTTTGTACCCTTTGACCAACAACACACAAATTTCACCATCCTACAGCCACTGGTAATCATTCTACTTACTGCTTCTATGAGTTCAACCTTTTTAGATTCCATGTATAAGTAAGATTATGCTGTATTTGTCTTTCTCTTCCTGGCTTATTTCACTTAGCATAATGTCCTCCAGGTTCATTCACATTGTCACAAATGGCAGGTTGTCCTTTTCAAAGGCTGAATTATATTTCATTTATCTGTGTGTGTGTGTGTGTGTGTGTGTGTGTGTGTGTGTGTGTATTACATAGTCTTTATCCATTTCTCCATTTATGGACACAGGTTGTTTTCATATCTTGCCTGTCATGAATAATGCTGCAATAAATATGAGAATGAAGACATCTTTTGAAATTAAAATTTTATTTCCTCTGGATATCTACACAGAAATGGAACTTTGAACCATACAGTAGCTCTATTTTCACTTTTTTGAGAATCTCCATAATATTTTACATAGCAGCTTTGCCAATTTACATTTCCATCAATAGTGTACTAGGGTCCTCTTTACACCACATACTCACCAATACTTATCTTGATTTTTAGATATAAAACCCATTCTAAAACGTTGAAAGCAATATCTTGTTTTTTATTTGCAGCTCCTTATTAGTGATGTTAAGCACATTTCCATGTATCTTTTGGCCATTTGTATGTCTCCTTCTAAGAAATGTAGATTAAGGTCTTTTGTCCATTCATTTATTGGATTATTTGTTTTCTCTTGCTATTGAGTTATGTTTCTTATATATTTTGGATATTAACCTTGTTTCACATATATGATTTGCAATTTTTCCCATTCCATAGGTTTACTCTTCACTTTGTTAATTTTTTCCTTTGTTGTGCAGAAGGGGTGTAGCTTGATCCTATCTAATTTGTCTATTTTTGCTTTTGTTGCCTGTGTTTTTGGTGTCCAACTCAAAAAATTAGTGCCCATACACGTCATGGTGCTGATCTGCTGTATTTTCTTATAATGGTTTTACTTTCTCAGGTATTACATATAAGTCTTTAACCTATTGTGAATTTATTTCTACATATGGTGTAAGACAATGGTCTAGGTTTATTCTCCCAAATATTAATATTCAATTTTCACACTACCATGTATTGAAGAGACTGCCCTTTTACCCATTCTGTCTTCCTAATACGTTGGTTGAAGATCAATTGAACACACATGAATGAATTTATTTCTGAACCATTTTTCCATTAGTTAATATGTATGTTTTTATAGTCCATTATCATACTATTTTGTTGCTATAGCTTTGTAGTATATTTTCATATCAGGTAGTGTGATATCACAATATTTGTTCTTTCAGTACAAGCTTGCTTTAGTTATTTGGGGCCTTTTTTGGTTCCATATGAAATTTAGGATTGTTTATTCTATTTCTGTAAATTAGAATTTTAATAAAGATTGCTTTAATCTATAAACAATCTGTGGATATGTATGTTACAAAGATTTCTTAAGCCCACCATTTTTATTTTTAATACATAAACTATCTTAATCACATAGATATGTGTCCTTATTCATTTGCTTTTTCATGAATGTTTTCATGTCAACTCTCAGTGTACAGATCTTTTATCTCTTTGGTTAAGTGTTTTTCTATTTTTAGAGACCTGTTGTATTTGGAATTGTATTATTAATTTCTCTTTCAGATAGTTCATTGCTAATGAATAAAAATACTACTTATTTTTTTAAGTTGTTTTTTTATCCTACAACTTTAATGAATTTGCTATTTCTAACAGGTTTTGTGGAGTCTTTATGGTTTTCTGTGTATGAGAACATGTAATCTGCAGAGATGATTTTATTTTTTCTTGCTTAAATTATCTGGCTAAAACCTCCACTACTATATTTAATAGAAGTGACTAGAGTGAGCAACCTTGTCTTGTTACTGATCTTACAGCTAAACCTTTCAGCTATTCAGCATTGAGTATGATGTTAGCTGTGTAATTCTCATATATGGCTTTTATGATCTTGAGGTACATTCCTTCTGTACCTTTTTTGTTGTTGAGAGGTTTTATTGTAAAAGAATGCTGAATTTTGCAGATTTTTTTCTGTGTATATTGACATCATCATATGATATTTGCCTTTCATTGTTTTAAAGTGCTGAATCACATTTATTGATTTACACACGTTAAAACATCCTTGTATCCAAGGGATAAATCCTTATTGATCATGGTGTATCATCCTTTTAATGTGCTCTTAATTTGTTTTGCTATGCTTTTGTTAAGAAATTTTACATCGATTTTCATCGGGAATATTAACTTGTAGTTTCCTTTTCTTGCAGTATCCCTGTCTAGCTTTTGTATCAGGGTAATACAGGCCTCATAAAATGAGTTTAAAAGTGTTTAGTCCTCAGTTTTTTGGAAGAGTTTTAAAGGATTGGTATTAGCTATTTAAATATTTGGTAGAAATTAACATTAAAGTTTTCATGTCTTGGGCTTTTCTCTGTTGGGAGGTTTTTGATTAGTAATTCAATCTCCTCACTCATTATTGGTAAGTTCAGATTTTCTGTTTCTTTATGTTTCAGTCTTAGTAGGTTGTATTTGTCTAGAAAGTTACCAATTTCTTCTACGTTATCCAATATGTTGGCATATAATTGCTTATAGTAATCTATTATGATACTTTGTATTTCTGTAGTATCAGTTGTAATGTGTCCTTTTTCATTTCTGATTTTATTAGTTCGAATCTTCTCTTTTTATATATTTTTATTTTAAATGTGTGGTACATACGCTTCTTACATGGTATTGCATGTATAATGGTGGGAGTTGGGCTTCTAATGTATCCATCACCCAAATATTGGACACTGTACCGAGTAGATGATTTTTAACTCTCCCTAAACCCTCTCTTCTTTGGAGGCCCCAAAGTTTGTTTTCTTACCTTTATGTTCATGTGTACCTTTTGTTTAGCTCACACTTATGAGTGAAAACATGTGATATTTGACCTTCAGCTCCTCTGTGTGTTCATTTAGAGGAATAGCTTCCAACTCAATCCATATTCCTTCAAAGGACATGATTTTGTCCATTTTCGTGGTTGTGTAGTATTCCATCACGTATATATTCCACATTTTCTTTATCCAATCAACTGCTGGTGGACACTTAGTTTGTTTCCATGACTTTGCCATTGTAAATAGTGCTGTGATAAACAGATCAGTGTACCTGTCTTTTTGATATGATGATTTTTCCCTTTGGATAGATACTCCCTTTGGGGAGTAATTCCATTTTTTGGTTCTTTGAAAGATCTCCATTCTGTTTTCCATAGAAGTTAAACTAATTCACCTTCCTCCCAACAATGCACGAGTGTTCCTTTACTCTGCATTGATGCCATCATCTGTAGTTTTTTTGACATTTTAATAAAAGTCATTCTGACTGGTGTAAGATAGTATATTGGTGTGGTTTCATTTTGCATTTATCTGATTACTAGTGATGTTTAGCATTTTTTCATGTGTTTGCTGTCTGCTTCTGTTTCTTCTTTTGAAAAAAATATATGTTCATGTTTTTTGTCCAGTTTTTATGGGGTTGTCCACTTTTGTCTTGTTGAATCATTTTAGTTCTTTCCATATTTTAGGTATTAATCCTTTCTCAGATGCATAATTTGTAAATATTTTCTCCTATTCTGTAGATTGTCTGTTGATTCTGTTTATTTCTTTTGCTGTGCCAAAGCTTTTAATTTGATTAAGTATTATTTGTCTATTTTGGTCTTGTTGCAGTTGCTTTTGGGATCTTGATCATGAGTTCTTTGCCTAGGCTGATGTTCAGAAGAGTTTTTTTCTAAGTGTTTTCTAAGATTTTACAGCTTCACATTATATATTTAGCTCTTTAATTCATCTTGATTTAATTTTGCATATGCTGAGAGATAGGGGTGCACTTTTATTCTGTATAAGAACTGGCCATTTTTCACAGGATAATTTATTTAATAAGGTGTCCTTTCCTCATTGTTTACTTTTGTCTACGTTATTGAAGACCAGTTTATTGTAGGCATGTGGTTTTATTTCTGGGTTCTCTATTCTGTTCCATTGATCTTTGTATCTATTTTTGTACCAGTACCCTACTTTTTTAGTTACTATAGCCTTGTAGTATAAATTGATGTCAGGCAATGTGAGGTCTCCAGATTCATTATTTTTTAGGAGTGCTTTGGCTATTCAGGATTTTTTGTTTCATATGAATTTTATTTTTTAAAAAATTCTGTGAAAAATGACATTGGTTATTTCATAGGAATTATATTGAATCTGTTGATTGCTTTGGGTAGTATGGCCATTTTAATAATATTGATTCTTATAATGCCTGAGCATGAGGTGAATTTCCATTTATTTGTAATATCTACAATTTCTTCCATCAGTGTTCTGTAATCCTCTTTGTACAGAACTTTTGTCTCCTTGGTTAAATTATTCCTAGGTATTTTATTTATTTATTTTTTCTGGCTATTGTAAATGGGATTTCATTCTTAGCTTGAATAATACTGGTGTACAGAAACGCTACTAATTTTTATACATTGATACTGTATTCCAAGACTTTACTGAAGTTGTTAATCAGGTCTAGAGGTCTTCCAGAGGAGTCATTGCAGGTTTCTAGGTATCCAATTACGCAATTATGTCATTAATAGATGGAAATAACTTGACTTTCTCTTTTCTTATTTTAAAGCCTCTTCTTTTTTCTCTTGCCTGATAGCTCTGGCTAGTACTTTCAGTACTATGTTGAACAGGAGTGCTAACAATGGGCATCATTATCTTGTTTTCAATTCTTAGGGAAAGTGCTTCCAATATCTCCCCATTCAGTACGATGTTGGCTGTGCGTTTGTCATATATGGGTTGTCTTATTATTTTGTGGAATTTCCATTTATGCTTAGTTTGTAGAGGGTTTTTATCAGGAAGCGATGTTGGATTTCATCTAGTGCTTTTTTCTCTTAATTTATTGATGTGATTACATGATTTTTGTTCTTAGGTCTGTTTATGTGGTGGGTCATGCTTATTGATTTGTGTATGCTGAAAACATCCTTGCATCCCTGGATTAAAGCCCACTTGATTGTGGTAAATTATATTTTTATGTGCTTTTGGATTTTGTTTGCTACTATTGAAGACTTTTCCATTTATGTTCATCAGAGATACTGGCCTGTAGTTTTCTTCTTTTCTTCTGTGCTGGCCAATTTTTATATCATGTTGGTACTGGATTCTTATGAGTTAGGAAGGAATTTAAACTCCTTGAGTTTATGGAATATTTTCACTCAGATTGAGACCAGCTATCATTTGTATGTTGGATAAAATTTGGCTGTGAATCCGACTGGTCTTGGACTTTTTTTGTTTGGAGATTATTACTGATTTGATTTCATTGCTCATTATTGGTCTGTTCAAGTTTTATATTTTTTCCTGGTTCAATCTTGGAAGGTTGTATTTTCCCATGAACTTACTCAATTCATCTAGGTTTTCTAGTTTGTGTTCATAGAGGTATTTCTATGGCTCTGATGGTCTTTTTTTATTTCCTGGTGTCAGTTTTATTTATGTCATCTTTATTATTTCTGATTGTATATATTTGAAACTTTTGGTTTTCTCGGTCTAGCTATTAATTTATCAATTTTGTTTGTCCTTTCAGAAAAATTTTCATTTTTTTTCAATCCTCTGTATCTTTTTTTGGTCTCAGTCTCATTTAGTTTTGCTCTGATCTTTGATATTTCCTTTCTTCTGCTAACTTTGGGGTTAGTTTGTTCTTGGTTTTCTAGTTCCTTGAGTAACAACATTAGATTGTTAATTTGAGATCTTTTTTATCTTTTGGATGTAGCTATAAACTTTCTTTTTTAGCACTGCTTTTGCTGTATTCTAGAGGTTTTACTATGTTGTGTCTCTATTTTCATTCGTTTAAAAGACTTTTTAAAACAATTTTTGCCTTGATTTTGTTGTTTACCCAAAAGTCATTCAGGAGCAAGTTGTTTACTTTCCATGTACTTGTGTAGTTTTGAGAATTTCTCTCAGTTTTTATTTCTTATTTTGTTCTGCTGTCATCAAGAAGATAACTGATACAATTTCATTTTTTTTCATTGAGACTTGCCTGATTGCTAGACATAAGGTCAATTTTAGAGAATGTTCCATGTACAGATGAGAAGATTGCATATTCGGCAGTTGTTGGATAAAATATTCTGTATATGTCTACGTAGGTCCATTCGCTCTACAGAATATTTTAAGTTCAAATTTTCTTTCCTGATTTTTTTGACTCAATCTTTATAGTGCTGTCAGTGGGGTGTTGAAGTCCTGCACTATCCTCGTATTGTTGTTAATTTTTTTTCTGAGGTCTGGTAGTATTTGTTTTATAAATAAGTATTCTCCATTGTTGGTTGCATATATATATTTAGTATAAATATTTTTGTTGTATTGAACACATTATCATTATGCAATGTCCTTCTTTGTAATTTTTTACTTTTGTTGATTTATGTTTTATCTGATATGAGAATAGCTACTTCTGCTCCCATTTATTTACCATTTGTGTGATATATCTTTTTTGACTATTTTACTTTGAGTCTGAATGTGTCTTTAGTCAGTACATTGGTCTCTTGTAGACAGTCAATAGTTGTATCTTTTTGTTTTTAAGCCAATTTGCCACTCTACATCTTTAAGTGGGGAATCTAGGCCTTTTACATTCAAGGCTAATTATGATATGTGAAGTTTTGTTCCTGACACAGTGTTATTTGCTTTTTCCTTTGAAATTTCAATTATGTATTTGCTTTAAAGAATCTGCAAGCATGAGATCACTTGGACTCGGGAAGGGGAACATCACACACTGGGGCCTATCATGGGGAGGGGGGAGGAGGGAGGGATTGCACTGGGGAGTTATACATGATATAAATGATGAATTGATGGGTGCTGACGAGTTGATGGGTGCAGCACACCNAAAAAAAAAAAAAAAAAAAAAAAAAAAAAAAGAATCTGTAAGCTTTATATGTCCTTTCCTGATGATGACTATTGTCCTTTCAGTCCCATAGTTATAACTGTTTTGAGTATTTCTGGTAGGTCTGGTCTAATCTTGACACATGCTCTTAGTGATTGCTTATCTAGGAAAGACTGTATTTCTCTTTCATTTATGAAGCTTAGTTTAGCAGGATACAAAATTTTTCACTGTAATTTTTTTCCTTCAAGGAGAGTGAAAATAGGTTTTCTGTCTCTTCTGGCTTGTAGAGTTTCTGCTGTTCAATGTCAATCTGCTTGGTTTTTCTTTGTAGTTGATCTGACCTTTTTTCTCTAGCTACCTCTAAGATTTTTTTCTTTAGTATTGACATTTCATAGTCTGGTGACTATATGCCTTGGTGATGCTCATTTTGTATAGCATCTCGCAGGTGTTCTCCGAATTTCTTGTACCTGAATGTCTAACTCTCTAGTGAGACTGAAAAAAAAATTTTTTGAGTTATTCCATCAAACATGTTTTCCAGGTGGTTTACTTTTTCTATTTTTCTCTCAGGAATGCCAATAATTCATAGGTTTGGTCACTCTACTTAATCTCATATTTCTTGAAACTTTTGTTCATTTTCTTAAATTCTTTTTCTCTATTTGGGTCTGAATTTGTTACTTCAAAAGACCAGTCTTCAACCTCTGAAATTTTTCTGCTTAGTGTAGTCTATTAAAGCTTTCCATTGTGTTTTGAAATTCCTTAAGTACTCTTTTCAATTCCAGAATTATGAATGATTTTTTAAAGAGATTTATCTCATCCTTCATTTCCTGGATTGCTTCAGTAGTTTCTTTGTATTGATTTTCAATCTTATCTTTGGCCTCCTTGAGCTTCCTTGTAACCCATACCTTGAATTTTTTATCTGTCATTTCTGAGTTTCCATTTTGGTTAAGGCTTATTGCTGGAGAGCTAGTGTGATCCCTTGATGGTCACAACATTCAGGTATTTCATGGTGCCAGAATTCTTACGCTGGTTTCTTCTCATCTAGAGTAGCTACCACTTCTAATTTTTAAATTATCTTCACGAAGAAAGGATTTTTTCCCTTTCCATATTTTTTAATCCCCCCACCCCCACCCCTTCTTACAGGATATGACTGTAGAGTATGTTGGGTAGGGTCTTTTGGCTGTTTCTATGGTCCTATGAACTTTTGTTAGCAGGTTTTATCATGAGCTGTGCAGTTCAACATACAGGCCAGTAGATGGTGATTAGAGGTAAGAGCCAGCAGCAGCACAAATATATGGGTGAGAACTTGACCTTTCTTTAATGTGAGGTGATCTCTGTTGTTTCAGGTGAGGGGATGGATAGTGGAGTTTGTGGTGCCTGGAACTTAGTGTTCTTCACAAGCAGGGGACACAGCTCGGCAGAGCTTGAACTCCTGGCTTGCCAATCGATACCCCAATGGCAAGCTCAGGCACCATCCCTGATGAGGGTGGCTGCAGAGAGCTCCTGGTGAAATATGCTGAGGTCTCTGTGTGGGGCGAGATGGCTGCACTGGCTCAACATATTAGATAGGCAGGAATGATATCTGTTTCCCTATCATGCCCCTGTCCTAGGGCTTGTGAGTCTGTTCAAATGCACACTGCCGTGTATACCCAGACCACAGTGTGATTGAGAACTGATACAGGAGCTAGAAGAAAAATTACTTAGGCACATAGTGAGGGTAAAAGAGTTTTGGCAGGGTTTCCTTTCTAACAAAAGAAGTCCAAGAAATTATTTTATCCTAATAAAGAGCAGCCTAAAAAATCAAGCTATAAACATAGATATGCAAGCTGGAAGCTTGCATGGGGAAATGCCGGTGGCTGTGTCAATGGAAAAAGGCTACCCGGCGGCCCGGCATATCCAGCATGGAAGCTTCATCTTTCCTTTTCTTACCAAATGTACAGTAAAGAAACAGGCAACATGGTGCCAGTCAAGTAGAGAACTCATCTGCATAACAAAAGATGAGGGTGGGGGCAGCGAGCTATTTGCACCCTATGGAAATGGCATACTTAGCCCTAACCAGTTTTTCACACCTTATGCAATTGGCACACCTGGTCTGACAAATCTTTCATGCCCTATGTAAATCACACACTGCCTCCTCAGGCTTATCTATAAAACCCCTGCATTTCGCCTCAAAACAGAAACTCGTTTGGGACCCCTCTTTCTTCAAGAGAGAGCTCTTCTCTTTCTTCTGTCTATTAAACTTCTGCTCCTAACCGCACTCTTCTGTGTCCAAGTCCTAGCTTTCCGTGGCCGTGAGACAATGCATCTTGGGTATTTACCTCAGAAAACAACGCTGCTTTAGAACCACAGGAAATGCTTGTCTTGCAACTCTCCATGGGATTTGTTTTTGGGTGGAACCTCTTCACTCAGTTTGAAACAGATAACTTTATGGTGCTCTTGTTCTCTGATGTCGTGATGATGCTGTTTCATGTGCAGTAGGAGGCTCCACCTTTCAACATATGTGGGTGGGTATTGGTTGTGGTGACGGCTACTTGGCTCGGCTCTACTTTAGGCTATGGGGGAAGTGGCCACATATCAGCAATGCTAGAACAGCCCAGGTATTTCTACAGTTCCGAGGCCCCTAGATGGCCACTGGACAATGTGTGTAAGTCCTGAAGGTGCTAGAGTAGGGTCAGGTTATCCCAGAGTTCAAGTGCTGGCTGTGATGAAAAGGAGTGGACTGGTCCCCAGACCACCAGCAGAAATCTCAGGATGGAATAGGCAGAACACTTAAGCAGAAGGAGTCTGTGGGAAGATCACAGGTCTGTGGGAGTTGGGTTTTCAGAAGGTCTCTGGGCTGCAGTTAAAATGTTCACATGAGGGCAGGGCAGCTATAGGCTATAGGCCTTTTGCAGAGGAGGGCAAGTCCCCTAAGCTAGGGTAATAGAGACTGGTGGCTGTCAGGTACATGGCATATTTACACTTCGCTCCCACACAAATGACACTTGATTTCACTCTTGGGGGCATACAAAGGTGCCAAGCTTCCTCATACATGTGCTGGTCTGTGTGTGGTAGGGGCAGAAGCAGTGGTAGTGACAACTGCCAAAAGCTTGTTGCTGCCCTTAGGGAACTGGTCTCTCAGAGGCACTGTTCTGTGGCCATTGTGTCCAAGTGGGAGTGGGGCAGGTGCACTGTGGGCCAGAAGGTGGCAAGTCCCCATTTGGCAGGGGGCAGCAGAGGTGGGGAGTTGTGGAGCATGGAGCCTGCCTACTACTATTCGATATCTCAGCTGTGGCATCTGTGCTGGAGGCATGTGAAAGTGCCCCTACCTCCTTGTTCTCTCCCTGGCCTGGCAACAGCAGGGGATAGGACAGCGACAGTGGCAATTTTAAAGAACTTGCCAAATACCTCTTAGAGTTATGCACTCAGAGGAACACAGCCATGACCACAGTGATCAGGCAGGGTTGGGACAACTGCATTGGGGGCCCAACTCAGCAAGCCCCACCTGGCAAGGAGCAGTGGAAGTAGGGGTCACACAGTATGCAGTCTGGCTGCTCCTCAGTACTATAGCTGTGACATTTATCCTAGAGATGTGCAAAAGTGCTTTGCCTCTCCTCTTTGTGGGGCAACAGAAGCTGACACTGAGCTGCTTAGAGATCAAAAACCTGTGAGGTTTCATGTGGGCTTGAGTGTTGCCTCTTCACAGATTCCAGATGACTCTCTGTGTCAGGCTGAATGCCTGGAGGTGTCAAGAGTGCTATCCCATGCTCAGCATTGCAAAGGTCTGTGATAGAATTGTGGAACCCCCAAGGGACTCTCACTCACTCACCCATTTCCCATGTTGAGGAGCTTTCCCCAGCTCCAAGCCAATCCCAGGTGGGCGGCAGCCTGACTTCATGGCTTCACTCCTTTTGGCTATCTGTTGATCCCACTGATTTCCTGGTGAATCCCAGCATAAGCTCTCTGATGCAATCCATCTAAATACTTAGTATTTATTTATAACTTTGTTTCTTCTCTATGAGACAGGCAAATACTAGTTGCTTCTAGTCAGCCATCTTAAACTGGAAGCTCTTTTCTTTTTTGATCGAGTTGAAGGTTTTTCAGTTTTACTTTTCAGAAAATCAGCTATCAAATTCCTTGATATTTTCTATTGTTTTGCAGTGTCTATTTTATTTCTTTCTGCTCAGTTCTTGTTATTTCTTTCATTCTGATGACTTTGAAAATAGTTTGTTTTCTTTTCTAGTTCCTTGAGGTATAAATTGAGGTTCAATATATTTTTTTCTTAATGTATTTGTTTATTTCTATACATTTCCCCCTGGAACTGCTTTTGTTGCATATCCTATATTTTGGTATGTTGTCTGCCCATTTTCTCTTGTTTCAAGATTTTCAACAAAATTTTTTATCCCTTAATATTACACATTTTGTTCAAAAGAGAAAACCAAAATTTTACCTTTGTATTGGGTATTAATAATGTTAAAGTTAATTTTAATAAAACCTTATGAATAAATCTAATTTTAATCAGTTTGACCATAAGGTAAGATTTCCCTAAATTTTTATAACCTTTTACAATTTTCTTTTAAAGAGCAGAACAATGCTCCAATAAAACACTGTTATTGTAACACATGGGTACAGATACTGGTCTTGCATCAGTGTCCTTTTTTATATTAATGTTTAATTTATAGAGAATCTGTAAACTAATCTTATCCCTCAAGATCAGCCCTTACAATCTCATGAGTTCACCTCTTCCACGGTAGTCCCTGGGCCTAGGGAACTGAATAGTTTAATTACTAGTCTTGTATCTCAAAGGAGCATTTTGAGGGTCACCTTCTCCCAAGTCTGAAGATGAGGCTTTGACTGATGTCAGTGATCAAAATTTAACAGTGGTTGGTGCAGAAGCATGAGTTAATAGGATATTTCTACTGTAGAAGGTCCTATCATTTTTCTCTAACATGTTGCAAATTAAACCACTGTGATTTGGTGTTTAGAAATTACTGCCTGTAGTACTTTAAACCAATGTATTAAAGTAGTTAGGTTACTCATTGCATATGTCTACTTGCTAGTATTCTAGTGACAGAACTGTGATCAAAAGCATACAAAATGTGATAAGTCCTATGATAAACTTATCAAAGACAACTAATTTTTCTTTCAATCATAAAAAATGGCAATTTCAAATATTAGTTTTGAAAATTCAATATGAGAAATAATCTCCTTTCACTTAAATACTATGCAACAAAACAAGGACAAAGTAAAAACAAGTAATCAATTTCTTTTCAGCTATTTTCAAAAGCATATCATCACACATTTCCAAGATTGGTTTCTAGATACAGTAAT
>NW_016805939.1:27536-51459 GCF_001698545.2 Rhinopithecus bieti | reverse complement strand
AAGTAATCAATTTCTTTTCAGCTATTTTCAAAAGCATATCATCACACATTTCCAAGATTGGTTTCTAGATACAGTAATGACAAGTGATTAGGTAACTTTAACCACCAAAGTTTTCAAACCATTGCAACACTTGTACATATTTTATTTTCAAGTACACACATGAAGACCCATCAGTGATTGGCAGCTTGAGATAAAAAATCATTAGAAAGTCTCACCTTTTTCTGCTACTTAATCCAAATAAATGTCACATTAATTTAATAGTAGTAAACACAACTAAATTAGCTTCAGAGAAATCCTAATCAATATAATTTCCTGAAGAACAAAGCCAATATTTCCTTAACATCAAAATCTTTTACCCATATCACAGATTTTTTTTCATCAAAGGAAGAAATCTGATATCAACTGAAACTATTGAAAGAGGAAATCATCCCTAAATTTTTCTTACTCAGTCTACACTGGAGGCTACAGTGTTTCCCTGAGTCTCCAAAACCCTAATAATGAATATTTTATTCCTGATACACAATTCAATATCCTTAGGTTCACCAATATCACCATAAATCCCGTGTAACCAAGAAATTCACTCTAAGCACATGACCAGTAAGCACTCCAGTGCCAGCACTATTCATGAAAAACAGTAAACACAGTGTGAAGCAATGCAAACATAAATGTGAAATTTGACCACACTAAATCCAGCTTCATGCTTAAGTATATTAAAAAAAGAATTGCCAAACTACTGATGCATTTCTTTACAATATTTATTGTTTTCTTTAATCAAGACTAAGAGCTTTAGCTATGAAAATGTTAATTAGCCGAATTTCTCCAATTCTCTGTCAGGTTTTAAAGAGTATTTTATTGTCTAAATGTTTTTGACTTTCTATTTTCCCTATATGTGCATGAAGATAGACACATTGAGAAACAGGAAAGATTACATATGATTTACACAGACCATCCACAACACTCCTGGGCTTTTCATTCAGTCCCAGATTTTCTTCTTCTCCTTATTCTTCTTTAGATAACCAGCCATTTTACTGTAGGCCCAAAAAAACTTACCATACATGATCCTTTCTCAGACAAAATTATTATCCCAAAAACACATCTTCATATAAATAACTTTCTTAATATTTCTCTCCCTTACTTACTGGTTTCTTACTACTTGTTTCATGAATTAGCTTTTCAAATCTGTAATTTGAAGTAACTTTTAGACTTTTTATCCTTTTTTTTCACTGATAATGTACGTTTTGGCACATTTTATTTACAGAATGATACATAAACTATAATTCTTATCCTTAGTTATCTTAAATTGTAATGGACCCCTAAAAAACAAAACATCCTGAACTATCAAATATGAGCTTTTTATAGATAAATTCCACAATTTTTAGAAACATATTTTCCCATATCACAACCTTTCTTAATTGGAAATTACCAAGATATAATGCTCCATTTTGTCTAGAAAAACTTCACATTGGTGAGAAAAAAACAAGTTTTCAATTTTTCAATGGGATTTATTTTTCCAGGTTGAGCAAAATTCAGCATCCATCCTAAATTGCTGTTGGAGTGAGAAGAAAGTGAACTGTAGAGTGAGCTGTCAGCAACTCCCCAGGATCTGAAGGAATCCAACACATGCTCTCCACATTCTGACCTGTGCTATCAGTCATCATTTACCAATAGTCCATTCTTTGTATACAATTATCATCTGTTCCCCAGACGTCAACATTTGGATATAATTTTTGTGGGCTGTAATTTATCATTATTTTGGAGATACAGAGTAAAGCATTTTCATAGTGGATATATTTCCCCTGTATTGCATATATTCTGGGCTTACAGAGACAAAAGTTTCTTTTTTTATATACCTATGTAATCTACACTTAGCAACAGAAATATTAAATTCTTTTAGAAAGAAAACCATTACTTGAGAGACCTCGACTTCCATCCCCTGAAGTTTCATTACTTATAATGGTAAGCCACATAAAGCACATAAGTTAGTCTGTTAGCCCAAGCAAACACTAAACAAGAACAAGCAGAAACATAAAGCTGTCATTCAAGTAATTTGTTCAATTACACAATTATACACTATCAGTTTATTTCTGCAAAGGAAACATTTCCCTGAGGTACATTATAATTGTTGGCTTAATTCACATCAACTGAGCTGACAGGTCTATAAGGTGTTTTTTTCCCATTTTGAACAAGTCTGCTTTCTGATTTCTAACTTCTTTGATCAAAGTGTCAGGCATGATCTCAATTTAACTCTCCAGTCAAATTAGTTTTCTTGATGCCTTAAAGTGTGTTTTGCTTCAAATTTCCAAGGTCCCCACAGTTTCAGTTTTTTACTTGGAAGATAAAGACTCCTTATATTTATTTTACAAAAAAATGAGGTAATAATCTACAGGATTATAAAATGAAAAAGAATTGTTCTAAATAATTCAATTGCTTCAATATGTATCTGTGCTTTCCTTGTTCCATCATTACCAGTGGTAGACTTAGTCCAATTCTTTTTTGTTGGTTGCCCCCATTTATTGGGAATCAGGATGACATTTATTTAATAGCAAAATGTTCTCTTCCTTTCTTTCCTCAAAAAACATCTAAACATTTTTCAGACATTAGCTTATACATAGAAACTAGAGACATGGAACAAGAAAAAGCATAATGAGATCTATTCGTATACCGAGGACTACTCAGAGCAGAAACTCAACATAGAGCTTCATGATACCAGAGAAAGAAGGGAACTTAGAAATTACTTTCACATTTATAGGTAAGAAACCTGAGGTTTAAAGAGAGTGAGTTGCTTAACCAAAAGCGCACAGCAAGTTAGTGGCAATGCTGAGCCCAAAATTTATATCTTCCAATTCTCACCTTAGTTTATTTCCACTAAATTATAAAAGCAAAGGTTTGTAGGATAAGATAAAAGGAAAAGAGAGGATAAAGATATTTATGTTATACCATTTTAGGACACAATCTCAACCAGAACATCAAAGATATTCAATCTTAGAAATGATTGAAGCTGATATGACAACTCACATCCTAACTTTTTAGGCTTGCACTGTAGGAGAGAAATAATGCTCTAAGAAGCTGTAGTCACTACAAAGCAGTCAGAAGGCAGAAGTCATTTAGATAAAGTTGCCATAGTTGTGAGTCACATGTGGCACATTCATGTATAGCTAAAGTCATGAGTTTATATTAACTTTTAGAGAGGTGAAGTTACCTGTTTCTGCTGTTTGCAGGGAAACTACTGCATTGTTTGAAAGAACAACTAAAATGGAGATTATCTTACCTTCCGGCATGTTAGATAAGCTATGGAAAGAGCATAGTAATTAACTCCTGGGCTCATATATCAGAAATTATTCTTCAAGATCAAGGCTTGAGTAGGTACAGGGAGCTCCCTGAAAGAAATGTCTGGCAGATATAGGGCTTCCTACCTATTTTAGAAATTTCACAAGCTACTTACAGTTGCATTCTTCAAACTGTGCAATGTGACACTCAGGAGCATCTTAACAAACTCATAGGTATTGCACAAGTTATTTAATAATTTTGAGAAAATACAGCATTAGTCAACAGCTGTCAAACACACATTGTATTACTAATTCTACTGGTCTGAAATAAGTACCATTTAAACATTGTATCATATTACATGTATTTTGACTTTGTCTTTTTTTGTGAAGCTAGGTTTACTGCAGTTGATGTGACAAAAAGCAAGTACTTATAGGGATGAGGAGATGGTGGGGAATAGTACAACACAGTTCCTTTGTGGTAACAAAACAGTTTTATATTTTGATTGTGGCTGTAGTTACACAAATATGTACATGTGATAATATTGCACAGAACTATAAATACATATAACAATAAATGCATATAAGAACTGATGAAATCTAATTTAAATCTATAGATTCTATCATTATTACTGGCTTTTGATACTATACTATCGCTATATAAGATATTACCATTGAGGGAAAACAAGATAATGCTGAGTCATTCATGATGGGTACACTACCATGATCCACACACCTCCCAACACACTCCACTTCCAAAACTGGGGATTCCGTTTCAACATTAGATTTTGCAGGGACACAATTCAAACCATATCAGATGCCCAACAATATTAGTCATCATGGAATTACAAATCAAAATCACAATGACATAAAACTCTACAACAGGGTGAAGGGTAAACAAGACTTCTATGTACTATTTAAAAAATAAACTTATTGAGTTTACATAATATCATTCACATACTGTACATCATGCCTAATAAATGTACAAGTCAATGCTTTGTAGTGTATGTAGAGTGCTGTGCAACCATTAACACAATCAATTTTAGAACATTTTCAACATGCCAAATAGAAATTCCATACCTTCTAGCTGTTAATCATCAATCTTGTCATTCCTCCCTTTCTAACCAAGAACTATTCCAGTTTCTGCCTTTATATTTGTTTCTGTCCTGAAATTTTTGCATAAATTGAATCATACAATATGTGGGCTGTTGTAACTGACTTCTTTCACTTAGCATTGTTTTTGAGGCACATCTATGTTATAGCATGTATAAGCACTTCATTCCTTTTTCTTCCCTAAAATTATTTATTCCATGGATGTACACTTTATTTACTCATTTATCAATTTATGGGCATTTGAATTTTCCTATTTTTGACTATGAAGAATAATGAGGCTTTAAACATTCATACGTAAGTTTTGTGTTAGCATACGTTTCTTTTAAATTTCTGTTTTCAATTCTCAGATATATACCTGTGCTGGAATTATTGAGTCATATGGTAACTCTGTCGTTAACCTGCTGAGGAACTGCCAGGCCATTTTCCAAAGTGACTTCGCAATTTTATATTCTTATCAGCAGTGCATGAGGGATCCAATTTATTCACTTTTTATCTGCTATTATTTATCTTTTAATTACATCTGTCCTAGTTGTAGAGTTTTATGTCATTGAAGTTTTGATTTGTAATTCCATGATGATTAATAGATGACTAATATTGTTGGGCAACTGATATGGTTTGAATCGTGTCCCTGTAAAATCTAATGTTGAAATGGAATCCCCAGTGTTGGAAGAAGAGCATGTTGGGAAGTGTGTGAATCACGGTGGTATATCCCTCATGAATGACTCAGCATGATCTCCTCACTGATAAGTAAGTTCACAGGCAATCTGGTTTCAACATGTGTCATTTCTCCCCACTCTTGCTCCTGCTTTCTCCATGTGATGTGACTGCTCCCATTTTGCCTTCTGCCATAAATAAAAGTTCCCTGAGGCCTACCCAGAAGCCAGCAGATATTGGTACCATGTTTACTGTACAGCATGCAGAAATATAAGCCAACTAAACTTCTTTTCTTATAAATTACCCAGCCTCATATATTTCTTTATAACAATTCAAGAATGGCCTAGTACAGTAAATTGGTAGTGAGGAGGGGGGAATTACTATAAAGATAACTGAAAATGTGGAAGCAACTTTGGAACTGGGTAATGGACACAGGTTGAAAGAAATTGGAGGGCACAGAACACAGGTAGACAAGGGAAAGTTTGGAAATCCTTAGAGACTGGTTAAATGTTTATGACCAAAATACTACTAATAATATGGACAGTGAAGTGCAGGCTGATAAGGTCTCAGACAGAAATGACAAACTTATAAGTTAGAGTGAAGGTAATTATTGATATGCCCTAGCAATCAATACAATACAATAGCTGTATTGTATTCATGTCCTAGGGATCTGTGGAAATTTGATCTTGAGAGTGAGCACTCAGCGTATTTGGTGGAAGAAATGTCAAAGCAGCAAAGCATTGAAGATGTGGCCTGGCTGCTTCTAACAACCTACACTAAGATGTGGAAGCAAAGAAATGACTTAAAGTTGGAATTTATATTTAAACTGGAAGCAGAGCATAAAACTTTGAAAAATTTGCCACCTGGCCATGTGGTAGAAAAGAAAAGTCTATTTTCCAAGGAAAAATAAAAGCAGGCTGTGGAGAAACAATGTGCTCAAGAAATTTGCATAAATAAAAGGAACCAAGTGCTAATAGTAAAGACAATGAGAAAAAAACCTTGAAGAATTTTCAGAGCTTTGTGGTGGCTCCTCCCATCAAAGGCTCAGAAGCTTAGAAGGAGAATAGCTTTGTAGGCCAGGCCTAGGGCCTTGCTGCCCTGCAAATCCTCAGGAAACTGCTCCCCACATCCTGGCCACTTCAGCTCCAGCCACACATCAAAGGGGCACAAATACCATTTAGACCACTGTTTCAGAGGGTGCAAGCCATAGTAAGCCTTGGCAGCATCCATGTGGTGTTTAGTCTGTGGAGAACAAAATGCAAGAATGAAGGAAGCTTGGCAGCATTGGCTTGACTTCACAGGATGTATAAAAAAGCCTGAGTGCCCAAGCAGAAGCCTGTTACACATGTGGAGCCCTCACAGAGAACTTCTACTAGGGTAGTACAGAAGATAAATGTAGAATTGGAGGTCCCCGCTGGGTCAGTGCCTAATGCAGCTGTGAGAAGGGTGTCAACATCCTCCAAACCCTAGAATGGCAGCTCCACCAGAAGCTTGCACCTCACATCTGGAAAAGCAGCAGACATTTAAGCAGCCCCAGGGGCAGAGTTGCTGAAGGCCTTGGAAGCCCATGTTTTGCACCAGTGTACCCTTTGTGGTTTTGATTTGTAATGCAACATGTAGTCAAAAGAGATTATTTTGGAGTTTAAAGATTTAATTACTTTCCTGCTGAGTTTTGAACTTGTGTGAAGCCTGTAGCCTCTTTCTCTTGGCTAATTTCTTCCTTTTTGATGGGGAAGGTTTAACAAACGCATATACCCCCATTGCATCTTGGAAATAAGTATCATATTTTCAATGCCACAGGCTCATAGGTAGAATAAAATGGATCTCAGAGAAGACTTAAAACTTTGGACTTGGTACTTGAATGAGTTGAGACTTTTAGGGGAGTGTTGGGAAGAGATCTCTGTATTTTGCGATGTGAGAAGAACATGAGATTTTGGTGGCCAAGGGTAGAATCATATGGTTTGGATTTGTGTCCCTGCCAAATCTCATATTAAAATGTAATCCTCAGTGTTGAAGGTGGGACCTGGTAGGAGGTGTTTGGATCATGGGGGCATATCCTGTATGAATGGCTCAGCATCATCCCCTGGGTTATAAGTGCGTTCCCCCAAGATCTCGTTGTTTAAAGGTGTGGCAACTCCCTTGCACCCTTCTTCCTGTCTTCAACATGTGATGTGCCTGCTCCTGATTCACCTTTTGCCATGAGTAAAAGCTCCCTGAGGTTTACCCAAAAACCAAGCAGATGTCAGTGTCGTGCTTCCTGTATAGCCTGTGAACTGTGAGCCAATTAAATATCTTTTTAAAATAAATCACTTAAATAAAATAAAATAAATCATGCACTCTTTGATATTTCTTTATAGCAATGCAAGAAGAGGTGAACATAGCATCCTTTTACATATTTGTTGAACTTTTGAATATTTGAAATTATATGTAAGTATATATATACATGTATGTATAAACGTTTAGAGTCTTTCGGAAAAAATGTCTATTGATACTTGCCCATTTTTATTTTTATTCTTTAATACAATTTTAACTTTTATTTTAGACTCGGGGCACATATGGAGGTTTGTCACCTGTGTATATTGTGTAATGCAGAGGTTTGGGATACAATTGTTTCTGTTACCCAAGTCCTGCACATAGTACCCAGTAGTTAGTTTTTTTTTAACATTCGTCTGCCTCCATCTCTACCTCACAGTAGTCATCAGTGTCTATTGTTGCCATCTTTATTTCCCTGAATTTCCATTGTTTAGCTCCCACTTATCACTGAGAACATGAAATATTTGGTTTTTTGTTCCTGCAATAATTCACTTAGACTTATAATATACAGCTGCATCTGTGTTGCTGCAAATGACATGATTTCATTCTTTTTTATGACTGTGTAGTATTCTTTCTTGGTATGCTTAATTTTTAAATTTTATTTTTCTATATCTATTGTAGGTTTCTGCTTTGCGGCCACCATGAGTCTTGCAAATAACATCTTGTGGCCAATTATTTTGAACTGATAATCACAAAGAAAAAAATTGAGAAAAGGTAAAACTTCCCACTTTGTCCTCCCCACTTTTTCACTTCTGTTGTTCCATTTATGTTATTTTTATTGTCTATCTATTAACACATTGTTGTAGTTATTTTTCATAAGTTTATCTGTATTTCTACTAAAGATATGAGTGGTTTATACACAACAATTGCAGTCTTAGAGTATTCTTGTCTGTGTGCTTACTTGTACTAACACGTTTTATACTTTTAGATTATTTCTAGTTGATCATTAGTATTATTTTCTTTCATAATAAATAACTCACTTAAGGATTTCTTGTAAGACAGGCCTGGTGTTCATGAAATCTCTCAGCTTTTGTTTGTCTGGGAAAGTCTTTACTTATTCTTCATGTTTGAATAATTTTAGGTTGATTTTTTTTTCCTTCTGTATCTTGGAATGCCATCCCACTCCCTCTGATCTGTAAGGTTTTCACTGAGAAGTCTCCTGAAAGACATGTCTGAGCTCTTTGTTATGTTTTCTTTTTCTTCTTCCCTCTTGTCACCTTTAGAATTTTTTTGTCCTTGACATTTGTGAATTTAATTAGTAAATGCATTGAGGTAGTCTTATTTGGGTTAAATCTGCTTATTGTTCTTTATTTTATTGTACCTGTAGATTCATAGCTTTCCCTATGTTTGGAAAGTTTATTATTATTTATTTGAAGACTTTCTAATCCCATATTTTCTCTACATCTTCTTTAAGGCCAATAACTTTTTGATTTGACCTTTGAAGGCTAAAATCTAGATATTATAAGTATACTTTTTTCTTATTTTCTCATGCTCTTTTGACTCTGTATTTAGATATAGCCCGTCTTTGAGATCACTAAATCTTTCTGCTTGATCAATTTTGTTGAGACTGTCCATTTTTTAAAACTTTGTCAATTGAATTTTTCAGCTCCCAAATTTCTGCTTCTTAAAATCTGTTTATTAAATTTATCTAATAGAATTCTGAATTTATTCCCTTTGTTGTTTAGAATTTTGTTGAACTTCCCTAAACCAGCTATTTTGAATTCCCTCTGAGAGGTCACATATCTGTCACTGCAGGATTGGTCTCTGATGGTTTATTGACTCCATATGGTGAGGTAATGTTTTCCTGCATGTTTTTGATGCTTGCGCATGTCAGTTGATGTCTGGGCTTTGAAGGGTTATTGATTTGGTTTGGCTCTGTGTCCCAATCCAAATCTCATGTCAAACTGTAATCCCTACATGTAAGGGGAGGGACCTGGTGGGAGGTGATTGGATCATGGGGGCAGATTTCCCTGATGCTGTTCTAATTATAGTGAGTTCTCAAGAGATCTGATGGGGTGGCACTCCACCCCCCCCCACCTCTCTCTCTCTCTCTCTCTCTCTCTCTCTCATGCCACCATGTAAGTTGTGACTTGCTTCCCTTTCACCTTCCACCATGAATGTAAATTTCCTGAGGCTTCTCCAGTCATGCAGAATTCTGAGTCAATTAAACCTCTTTTCTTTATAAATTAAACAGTCTCAGGTATTTCTTCATAGCAGTGTGAAAATGGACTAATACAAAAAAATGGTACCAGGGGTAGGGCACTGTTATAACAATAACAGAAAATGTGGAAACAACATTGGAACTGGGTAACAGGCAGAGGGTGAAACACTTTGGAAAGCCCGGAAAAAGACAAGAAGATGTGGGAAAGTTTGGAACTTCCTAGAAACTTGTGGAATGCTTTGCACCAAAATACTGGTAATGATATGGACAATGAAATCCAGGCTGAGACGGTGTCTGATGGAGATGAGAAACTTAGTGGGAAACGGAGCAAAGGCCACTCTTATTATGCTTTAGCAAAGAGACTAGTGCTATTGTGTTCCTGCTCTAGGGATCTGTGGAACTTTGAACTTGAGAGAGATGATTTACGATATCTGGTAGAAGAAACTTCTAGGCAGCAAAACATTCAGAAGTCACCTGGCTGCTCCTAACAGCATACAGTCATATGGGTTCACAATAGACATGGTCTGAAATTGGAACTTATGATTAAGAGAATCAGAGCATTTCTGTAGTGATCAGTGATGTTGAGTTTTTTTACATATTTTTTTGGCCACACAAATGTCTTCCTTTGAGAAACATCTAGGGTTGTTTGTTTCTTGTAAATTTGTTTAAGTGCCCTGCAGATTCTCGATATTTGGCCTTTGTCAGATGGATAGATTGCAAAAATTTCCTCCCATTCTGTAGGTTGTCTGTTTGCTCTGATGATAGTTTGTTTTGTTGTGCAGAAGCATTTTAGTTTAATTAGACACCATCTCACACCAGTCAGAATGGCAATTATTAAAACTCAAGAAACAATGGATGCTGGAGAGGCTGTGAAGAAAAGAAATGCTTTTACACTGTTGGTGGGAATGTAAATTAATTCAATCATTGTGGAAGACAGTGTGGTGATTCCTCAAAGACCTAGAACCAGAAATACCATTTGACCCAGCAATCCCATTATTAGGTATATACACAAAGGAATATAAATCATTCTATTGTAAAGATACATGCACACATATGATCACTGAGGCACTATTCCAAATAGCAAAGATATGGAATCAACCCAAATGCCCATCAATGATAGACTGGATAAAGAAAATGTGGTACATATATACCATGAAATATTATGCAGTCATAACAAGGAACAAGATCTTTTCCTTTGCAGGGACATGGATGGAGCTAGAAGCCATTATCCTCAGCAAACTAACATAGGAACAGAAAACGAAACACCGAATGTTCTCACTTATAAGTAGGAGCTGAACAATGAGAACACAAGGAAACAGGGAAGGGAACAACACTCACTGGGGCCTGTTCAGGAAGCAGGGGGAAGGACAGCATCAGGACAGATAATGCACGTGGGGCTTAATACCTAGGTGTTGGGTTGATACGTGCAGCAAATCACCAAGGCACACATTTATCTATGTAACAAACCTGCATGTCCTGCATGTGTATTTCAGAACTTAAAATAAATTAAAAAATAAAGAATTTAATTTTTTTTTAATAATGAAAAAGTGAATCACAGCATAAAAGTTTGAAAATTNCTGCAGATTCTCGATATTTGGCCTTTGTCAGATGGATAGATTGCAAAAATTTCCTCCCATTCTGTAGGTTGTCTGTTTGCTCTGATGATAGTTTGTTTTGTTGTGCAGAAGCATTTTAGTTTAATTAGACACCATCTCACACCAGTCAGAATGGCAATTATTAAAAACTCAAGAAACAATGGATGCTGGAGAGGCTGTGAAGAAAAAGAAATGCTTTTACACTGTTGGTGGGAATGTAAATTAATTCAATCATTGTGGAAGACAGTGTGGTGATTCCTCAAAGACCTAGAACCAGAAATACCATTTGACCCAGCAATCCCATTATTAGGTATATACACAAAGGAATATAAATCATTCTATTGTAAAGATACATGCACACATATGATCACTGAGGCACTATTCCAAATAGCAAAGATATGGAATCAACCCAAATGCCCATCAATGATAGACTGGATAAAGAAAATGTGGTACATATATACCATGAAATATTATGCAGTCATAACAAGGAACAAGATCTTTTCCTTTGCAGGGACATGGATGGAGCTAGAAGCCATTATCCTCAGCAAACTAACATAGGAACAGAAAACGAAACACCGAATGTTCTCACTTATAAGTAGGAGCTGAACAATGAGAACACAAGGAAACAGGGAAGGGAACAACACTCACTGGGGCCTGTTCAGGAAGCAGGGGAAGGACAGCATCAGGACAGATAATGCACGTGGGGCTTAATACCTAGGTGTTGGGTTGATACGTGCAGCAAATCACCAAGGCACACATTTATCTATGTAACAAACCTGCATGTCCTGCATGTGTATTTCAGAACTTAAAATAAATTAAAAAATAAAGAATTTAATTTTTTTTTAATAATGAAAAAGTGAATCACAGCATAAAAGTTTGAAAATTTTGCACCTTGACTATGTGGTAGATAAGAAAAAAAATACACATTTTCTGGGGGCCTTGCCTAGTAGAGCTGTAAAGGGCCACCATACACCAGAAGAGAGTTAGATCCAGTAACAGCTTGCACTGTGTGCTTGAAAAAGCCAGAGGCACTCAATGCTGGTCCTCAAGAGAAGCCATGGGAGCTGAGCCCTGCACAGCCACAGAGGTGGAGCTGCCCAAGGCCTTGGAAGCCCACCCCTTGCATCAGCATGCCTTAGACGTGAGACATGGAGTAAAAGGAGATTATTTTGGAACTTTAAGATTTAATGACTGCCCTGCTGGGTTTCATACTTCCGTGGGGCCTGTAACCCCTACGATTTGGCCAATTTCTTCCATTTAGAATGGGATTATTTACCCAATGCCTGTGCCTTCATTGTATCTTGGAAGTAACTAACTTGCTTTTTATTAATATTTTACAGGCTCTTAGGTGGAAGGGACTTGCCTTGTCTCAGGTGAGACTTCGGACTTGGACTTTTGAGTTAATGGTGGAATGAATTAAGACTTTGGGGGACTACTGAAAATGCATGATAGATTTTGCAATGGGAAAATAACATGAGATTTGGGAAAAACCAGAAGGGGAATGATATGGTTTGGCTGTGTCCCCCCACAAATCTTATGTCAAACTGCAATTCCTACATGTCAGGGCAGGGATATAGTGGCTGGTGATTAGATCAAGGGGGCAGATTTTCCCCATGTTTTCATGATAGTGAGTTCTCATGATATCTGATTGTTTGAAAGTGTGGCACTTCCCCGCCTTGCTCTCTCCTTCCACCACGTCCTTGCTTCCCCTTTGCCTTCCACCATGATTGTAAGGGTCCTAACCCCTACCCAGCCATGTGTAACTGTGAGTCAATTAAACCTCCTTTCTTTATAAATTTCCCAGTCTCAGGTAGTTCTTTGTAGTGTATAAAAATGGACTAATACAGTAAGGTATTTATTTCAACTATTTGCTTGTTTTACTCATCCCTCCTGAGAGGACTTTCCAAATATTCAAGGGGGATTGAGTGTTGTTACCTAAGCCTGTTGTCATTATAGCCATTTCAGCACTAGGGGACCACCTAAGCCCAGGAATGCTGTGACTCTTTCATGTTCAGATACATAGCCTTGGTGGTCTTAAAGAAAATAATTCTGTCAATTTCCATGTAAAGTCCCTCATTCCATTCCTCCCACTTTCTCCCAATTAGGAGTATCTCTCTATGCTGGGCTGTCTGGAGTTGGGTGAAGGGTGATGCAGGCACTTCCATGGCCTCCACTGGTGGCATTTCACTGTATTGCACCTGTAACCCATGGCCTTCCAGATCAACGCAGTACTGGGGCTCAGCCAAGGTCCACGGCCACTACTGTCTGGCGGCTGGTGATGTTTATCCAAGGCCTGAAGACGCTTTTTAGCCTATAGTGAATCTTGCCATAACTGATTCTATCCCAGAAGGACATCAGATTCCCTTTTGGCCTGTGGTGGGTCTAGAAATACCATCCATCAGGGACTTCAGAAACCTGCCTGGTGCTTCTTCTTCTGTAGTTATGCTAATACCCAATTTGCAAAAGAATGTCAACACCCAAGTTGCAAAATAATGTCTTCTGTGCTCTTCCCTCTCCTTCTCCAAAGCTGAAGTAGTCTCTTTCCTGCCTTTACTGCCTAAAGTTGGGGGAGGAGGTGATACAGGCACTCCTATGGCCACTGCAGCTGGCATGACACTGAGTTACACCACAAGCCCACTGCCCTGAGATCACTGGAGCACCAGGGATTGCCCAAGGAGTGTAGACACTGTGGTCTGACTTCTACCCAAATTTATTTGTGTCTCAAGGATTCTTGAGTCAGCTAGTGTTGAAGGTGACTGGGACACAGGTTCATCCTGCTAAGATGGGAGATTCCTCTAGGCCCAAGGCTAGTGGAAGTGCTCCCTCTGTAGGTACCAGCTGATTTTTTCACAGTGCTGTCTTACCCTGTGACATGGAGTTACTGACTTCCAATGCAAAGGTTTACCCTCATTTTACTTTTTCTCTCCAAGCACACAGATTCTCTCTGTGCTGTGCTACCTTGGGTTGAGTAGGGGTGTTGTAGGCAATGCAAGGCTATCCTTTCTACCCTCTTCAATGCTTCTTCTCCTATTATTTGTTAATACAAGATGATGTAATTTCTTTTTTTTTTTTTGTTTCAGTTTTGTTGTTGTTGTTGTTGTTATTTTAATGAAGGCTCTTTTGCATGGATAGTTGTACAATTTGGTGCTCCTGAGGGGAGATGATCACTGGAGTGTTCCATTTGGTCATCTTACTCCACATCCTCTCAGAAAATTAAACAAATAAATAAAAAGTTAATATCACATTTTATTTATCTATTCATCTCCTGATGGACAGGCTAATTCTGTAGCTTGGCTATTGTGAATAATGCTGCAATGAACATGAAAGTCCAGATATTTATTTGACATACTGATTACATTTCCTTTGGAAAAATAGCCAGTAGTGGGATTGATGGATAACACGGTATTTTTACTTTTTTAGGTAATGTATATAAAGTTTTCCAAAATGGCTACAAATTCCCACCAACAATGTGTAGTTTCTTTTCTCCACATCAGTTTCAACACTTTTTGTAATCATTCATCTTTTTTATATATATATAATACCCATTGTAATGGACATGAGGTGGTATTTCATTGTGGTTTTCATTTGTATTATAACACAAATTACAACATAGGCTGTACAAAAAGCGTGGCATCAGCACCTGCTTTTGGTGAGGGTTTCACAGAAAGTTTCCAATCACAGTGGATAGGGAAGAAGAGGCAGCATGTCACATGGCAAAAGCAAAAGCAAGGGAGAGAGAAGGAGATATCAGGTGCTTTTTTAACTGACAGGTCTCATGAGAACTAAGAGTGAGAACTCACTCGATCCCATGAGAATGACACCAAGCCATTCATAAGGCATCTGACCCATAATCCAAACAATTTCAACCATACTCCACCTCCAACACTGGAAATCAAATTTCAACTTGAGATTTGGAGGTGATGAATATCCAAATTAAGATATTTGGCCCATTTTCTAAACAGGTTGCTTTCTTCTTATTGAATCATATAAATTGTTTATATATTATAGACATTAACCCCCAACAAGACGTATGGTTTGCAAAGACTTTCTTTCATTCTGTAAGTTGTCTCTTACCTCTGGTGTTTGTTTTCCTGTGCAAACACTTTCAGTTTGGTTTAATTACAGTTTTTTTAATTTGCTGTTGTTGCCTGTGCTTTTGTAGTCATATTAAAAAAAAAAAAAATCATNTTTTTTTTTTTTTTTTTTTTTTTTTCTCAAGGCTGCTTTTCCTATCAGGATCTTTTGTTGTTCCATAAAAACTTTTTTTTTATTTGTGAAGTTTTGTGAATTGTTATTAAAATTTGAATAGAGACTGCAGTAAGACTGTAGATTTCTTTGGGTAGTATGAAAATTTTAATCATATTAATTCTTCCAATTCATATGTATTAGAACACCTTTTTTATGTGTCTTCTTTAATTTCTTTCATCAGGGTTTTATAGGATTCAGTGCATAGGTCTTTCACTTTTTTGATTAAACTTATTGCTATTTTATTGTAATATATATATTAGAATGTCTTCTAGAAGGGAGTAATATATATTTTATTTCTAGTTTTATTTTAGATTCGTAGGGTACATGTGCAGGTTTGTTACATGCATACATTGCATGATGCTGAGGTTTGGGGTATAGATGATCCGATCACCCAGGCAGTGAGCACAGTATCCTATATGTAGTTTTTCCACACATGGCCTCCTCCCTTCCTCCCACTTCTAGTAGTCCCCAGTGTTTTCTGTTCCCATCTTTATGTCCATGTGTACTCAATGTTTAGCTCACATTTATAAATGAGAACATGCATTATTTGGTTTTCTGTTACTGTGTTAATTCATTTAGGATAAGCCCTGATTCAGTTTCTCTGTGTTTTTCATCATTTAAATTAAGCTTTAAAGAAAATCTTCTCAGGTTGAGGTAAATTTGTGATGCCAATTTTCCCACCCAGTCTTGCCCCACTCTTCTAGCATTAGAGCTTGCAATCAGCTTTGGGAAGCTACAGGTGCCTCCAAGAATCTCCCAGAGTTGTGCATGGAGGTCTGAAACGAAAGAACCACACTATCAGTCTTTCTTTGTCCTTGCATACACCTGAAATCTCCTCCTATCTGAATCATAACTTCCAAGCTTAGACCTCCACATGCTAAACTGGGATACCTAGGAAGGCTCTAATCTTGCTTGTGCCTACCAAACTTTAACTTCATCTTCAAAACTCACAGAGCCAATGTGCTATGGTAGAAAAATGACAGGCAATGAAATAAAATGAGATTTGAGTGAACTGAGAGTGATATAACGCTACTGGAGGGTTGAAACAACATTGTAAATATACCAACACTCCTACCCCCAAATAATCCATAATTTCAATGCTATGTCAACCAAAACCTTAATAAGCATTTTTTAAAACTAATTTTAAATTCATATGTTAGGGCAAATATACAGTCGCCAATTCATGTTTGGAAAAAAGGCACATGGGGTACAATCTGTTTTACTAGGTATTATGGCATGTGATAGAACCATAAAAATGAAAACAGTGGTATCAGCTAAAGACTAAACAAATAACTCAATAGAACTAAAGAGTTTGGAAACAGATTAATTAGTATATCACATAATTAGTATATATAATTAGTATTATTTTATAAAAATATAATTAGCAATTAGTTTATAATATATATGAATACATAGTAAATAATAAAAATAGGATTTCAGAGCAGAGGTGAATAAAGCATTTAATTGCTCACTTATTGGGACAATTAGATGTTGATTTGGAAAAAAATAAAATTAAATCCATATCTCACATAATTCAGAAAATTCCTTTAGAAACAAAGTCTTCAAAATAAAATTAAGATCATAAAAGCATTAAATGAAAGTACATGATATATAATGTGGGTGTTAGGAGGTAATCTTTTTAAAGAAAAAAACAAAATGCAAAAAATAATAAAGTTTATTGTATCACTAGAAAGTAGGCAGAAGACATGAACAGACTTTTCACCAAAGAATATATACATGTGACAATAATCACATGGAAAGTTGTTCAATATGCGTAACCATTAGGCAACTCTAAATTAAAACTATGTTATCACTACACACCTATCAAAATGGCTAAAATAGACAACAGTGACAGTACAAAATGCAGGTGAGGATTCAGAAAAGCTAGATCATACATTGTTGGTGAGAATAGAAAATGGTACAGCCACTCTGGAAGAATATGATTGCTTCTTAAAAAGTTAAAAATACACAAAATATGGCCCAGTAATTTGCACTCTGGGGCATTTATTCCAGAAAATTAAAACATTTTACAACAAAACCTTTACACACATGTTCACTGCAGCTTTATTGGTAATATCCCAAAACTGTCAATATTGCAGTTGCCTCTTAGAAGGTGAATGGTTAAACAAACTGGTGCATCTATACTGTGGAATACTATGCAGCAATAAAAATGAATAAATTATTGATACATTAAAACTTTCATAGATCTCAAGGATATCTTGTTCAGTGAAAAGTCAATCTCAAAAGGTTAAACACTATATACTTTCATTTATATAACAATCTCAAAATGATAAAATTATATTCAATCAAGGGGACCTAGTACTGGTAAAGGCACTTCCCTTCCTTTCTCCCTCTCTAGGCCCAGATTGGGAGGGAAGATTGGGAAGTACACTGTACTTCTTTCCATTCCTATAGCAGGGAAGGTCACTGGAACAGATTCTTGGATTCATTATACTCAAGTAAATGCATCGGGAAGCCGACAGCATTACCTTCATCAACCCAGCAGAGCACCCAAAGTACGAATGTGAAAAAATCTGGGACCTTAATCTAAAAATCACAAAAGATAAGTGTTAATAATTGACCTTCCATGGATTTCCTCTTTATAGTCTTGCCTATGCTTGCTGTTCTTACCTTCACTTTGTTCTTCACCATGAGGTATCTTTACCAAAGGTCCCTTAATCCTGAACACAAACAGAAATACCTACTCCTCTAAACAGTTATCTCTTTTCTAAAGTTTAATTGTTCCCATACAATATTTAATTTCTTTCATCGGGGCACAATATTGTTTTCAGAATGATTAGTATATTTCACTTCTTATTTCTGTTATCTTTGACACTAGATTCGTTTCTTTTAACTCCTCTTTGTATAATACCCATATTTGATCCATGCATAGTTAGCCTTGTAAAATTTGTTTCTTCTCACCTACAGGCCAACAAACTCCAGTCATGCAACCAGAGCCTCAGACAATGGCTCCCTTTTACAGGATTCTCTTAGATAGGCCTCTGAGAGAAATCTGACTGTCACTGCCCCTAAAACAATGCTCCTTGTCAGCAGGAAGTAGCTAAGATCAGTCATCATCCCTATTCTAATGGCAGTTACATGTACCTCTTCAGAGGGGGAAATGATAGAGGCAGAAGGTAGAGAAATCCTAAAACAGGGGCAGGTACCCAGTGAAATCCCACCTTCAAGCCATAGACAGTTTAAACCCTAAAGGCCAAGTTACAAGTAAAATTCACAGACCAGGTTGCAAACCTGTCTTCCCATTTTACATGCTTTCCTTTGATTGATCCCCACCTTTCACCTATTTTACATTTATCTACCCTTCCCTAATTATTTTCACACTGTGCCCACATTTGACTGGTGCCTTTGTTTTAACCTTTTGTGCATACTCACAAACCAATCAGCAAGCACTCCCCTCCCCTGTGCCTACAGGAGCCCCAGACTCAGCCACATCAGGGAAGAGATGACCTGATTTTGGAAGAGATGAACCGACCCTCCTGTCCCCTCCCTTCTCCACTGAGAGCTGTTTTGCCACTCAATGAAATTCTCTATCTTCATCACCCTTCAATTGTCAGCATGACCTCATTCTTCTTGGACCCAGAAGAAAAGCTCAGGACCCACTGAACACCTGTACCCAAAAAGGCTGTAACAATGGCCCTTTGCTCTCACCAAAGGATGGCAGTTGTCCCATGTGACAGAAACAGTGGTGGGTCCAAGCCGGCCCTGGAGCCACACTGTTTCTGGAGTCACATGCCAGGGTGAGGCAAAAGGCCGACTGAGCTGCTAACATGCCACCATCTACCGGGCTGTGGACAGTGGAACTAAAAGAGCTAATTAGCACACTGTAACACCGGCTTGGGGGCTTTGGGCTTGCAGACACACCTGCCTGGGTTCTGCCATGTTCTCCTCAGGGCAACAACTTTGGTCTGGCCACGGGACCCACATGGAGTTTTCTCCTGTTGGTGCTCAGAGTGGCTGACCAGACCCTGCACTTGCTCATGTGTTTCCTCCTGCGAGGGGCTGATCTTGGTGGATCAAGTAGATGGGGAGCCCCCTGCTGCAAGTCCAGCAAAGGGGCTGAGAAAAATCCTGTATCAAAATTTTTTGAGGGGTTTGGACATGAACAAGTTGGATTTTTTTCAAAATCTTTTGCCCGTCTATTGAGATGATCATGTGGTATTAGTTTTAATTTCGTTTGTGTGGTGAATCACATTTACTGATTTGCATATATTGAACCAGCTTTGCAAATCCTACTTGGTTGTGGTGCATTAACTTTTCGATGTGTTGCTGGATTCAATTTACTAGTATTTTGTTGAGGATATTTGCTTCTATATTCATGAAGAATATTAGTCTGAAGTTTCTTTTTTCACTTTGTCTTTGCCAGATTTTGGTATTAGGCTGACGTTGGATTCACTGAATGAGATAGGGAGCAGACACTCCTCAATTTTTTGGAACAGTTTCAGAAGGATTACTACAAATTCTTCTTTGTTCATCTGGTAGAATTCAACTGTGAATCCATCTTATCCTGGGCTTTTTTTTGTTTGTTTGTTTTTATTGGTAGTTTTTCATTTTAATTACTGATTTAATTTCAGAGCTCTATATTGATCTATTCAGGGTTTCAATACATTCCTGATTTAATTTTGGGAATGTGTGCTTTTCCAGGAATTTATCCATTTACTCTGGATTTGCTAATTTGCATGCATATAGTTGTTCACAGTATTCCGTGAGGATTGTGGTCCGAGTGTGTGTTTGTTATGATTTCAATTTTTTTAATTTTTTGAGACTTCCCTTACGACTGGGCATGTGGTCAATCTTAGAATATGTTCCATATGCAGATGAGAAGATTATATATTCTATGGTTGTTGGGTGGAGTGTTGTGTAGATGTCTTTTTAACCCAATTGGTCAAGTTTCAAGTTTAAGTCCAGAATTTCTTTGTTAGTTTTCTGCCTTGATGTCCTGTCTAATGCTGTCAATGTGGTGTTGAAGTCTCTCACTACTATTCTGTGGTTGTTGAAGTCTTCGTAGGTCAAAAAGAACTATTTTATGAATCTCAGTGCTCTAATGTCAGCTGAATATACATTTAGTATAGTTATGTCTTCTTGTTGTATTATATGCTTTATCATTACACAATGTCTGTAATTTATATTAGTTTAAAATCTGTTTATCTGATATAAAAATAGCAACACCTGCTCTTTTTAATTTTCACGGTAGATCTTTCTCCAACCCTTTACTTTGAGCCTGTGGGTGTTGTTAAATGAGATATGTGTCTTTTGAAGACAGCAAATGTTTGGGTCTCATCTTTCTTCAGTTTGGCCTATTCTGCTGTTAATATTTCCAATTTTATTATGAAATTCTTGTAGTGAGTTTTCAGCTCTATCAGTTTGATTCTTTGGTAAAACGGTTATTTTGTCTTTCAGCTCATTTCATTTTATTGGATTTTTTAAGATTCCTTGGACTGAAATTTTAACTTTCTCCTGAAGCTTCCTTGCCATATAAATTTTGAGTTGTATGTCTGTCACTTCGGTCATTTCCAAAATGTTAAGGACCATTCTTGGGAGCTAGTGGACTTGTTTAACGGTAGGGGGACACTCTGGCTATTTGTTTTGCCAGAATTCTTGGGCTCGTTCTTTCTCAACTGGGAGGACTGACATTCCTTCAACTGTAGTGTAGTTTGAGTATAGTCAGTTGCATTTGTTTCTGGATGTTTTCAGAGCGCCAAGGCTCTGTGGTAGGCCTTTTCTTGTGTGTGGCTGAATTATTGCCCTTGGTTTCACAGATGAGTATATTAGCAAAATAATTTTGGTGTTCTAGTTTGGGCTGCAATTCAGTAGATGGTGTTTAAGAGTAATCGTAAATAGGCTCTTATTATACCATGTGGTTTGTCTGTATTTCCTCATGCTTTCAGGTGTGCTCTTTGGTGCGGGGGGGAGAGAGGTGACTCCCTCACTAGGTCCACTCCTGTGTCATGGAAGAACTCTCTATAATCACTGGCATGGCATCCGCTTTTCTTTTGTTAGGCATTCTAGGCTGCAGGACTTCCATGGGCAGGGGCCATGACGGGGAGATAGGCCATACCTTTCCCAGGTGGAACCTGCAGATGGAGGCATGCTGTGTTTCTGCACAGTTCCTGAAGCTTTGACTCTAACCTCTTAGGACTCTGAGAGTGTGGGTTCCTCTCCTGCTCGTGTGCTGGCCACGGATCACTATTTGACACTCCTAAGCTATGCACAGTAGCCCTGGGGTATGTTTAGGCTTCTTGTTCCCTACTCAGCTTGGGGCAGCAGGGGTGGGGACCTCAGCAGCAATGATGGCAGTCGGCCTTCTCATTTGTCTCTGGGAGCTATATGACAGAGAAACACAGAGCCACTGTAAATCGGAATGATCAGGTGGGGGTGACACTTCTTTGCTGCAGGCCCAAGCCAGAGGGCCCTGCCTGGTGAAGAGATGGTGTTGGGGGGCGGCTCATGGGAACACAGTCTGATCTCCTCTCTGTAGGGTGGCTGTAGCATGCTGGAAGTGTGAGTACAGTACTCAAGCTCTTTGTGACTTTTCCACCCTGGGGGCAGCAAGGGTGGGTGCTGTGGAAGGCAGGAGCAGAGGGACTATCAGTTGCTTCTGGGAACTCCACCTCACGGAAACACAGAGCTATGGCCAATGGAATGTTCAGCCAGCGGTTGTTACCAGTGGCAAATCTATACACGTCTGAAGCAACCTCAACTCTTGACTCCTCAGAAGGCTTTTGACTGAGGGGCATAAGGCAGAGTGAGAAACCAAAGCAAGTTTAAAGCTGGCCTAAAAGTATATTAAAAAGCATTAGAGCAGGAATGAAAGAAAGTGAAATACTCTTAAGAGGAACAAGCAGGTACGTCAGAGATAAGTGCACAGTTTGACCTTTTGACTTTTTTTTTTTTTCTTATATATATGTTGATAGGCTTCAGGGGTCTTGCGTCCCTTCTTCTCTGATTCTTCCCTTGTGGTGGGCTGTCCACATGCGCAGTGCCCTGCTAGAACTTGGGAAGGGCCACAGGCACAGTGTGTTTACTGGAGTTGTATGCATGTTCTCTTGAGGAGTTCTTCCCTTACCAGTCAAATGTCCCCAGAAGGTCATACGTCAGTTAAACTCCACCATTTTGCCTCTTGGTGCACATGCCTGAGCCCACTCGCCTGATTCCTGAGATCTCATCAGGAAGCTGATCACAAGTTTCAATATTTTCCTATTGAGAGACTGCCTTTCCCTCGCCCAAGCTGTGACCAATTATTACTTTAGAGAGGCACTTAAAAACCACCCGACATTCCTGGTGTGTGTGTGGTGGGGGAGAGACCTCCCCTGCTCTGCTCATGTCTTATTAGTTACTTACTGTTACCATGTCCCCTCTCAACAATCCAAGACCCCAATTCTTTGGGGAAAATTGATATGTCAGTCTTCTGTAATTGTTTCCTTCTGACAGAAGTTAGCTGTCAGAGCAGGGTAGTTCCATGGATTGGTGAAAGTGGTAGCCACCCAGGGCCAAGGAAGACAGTGGCAAGATTTTGCCTCTGTCATGTTCCACTGATGGGCAGTCTAGGGGTCCCCTCTAGAAGTGTGACTCTAGTATTGAGAGGACAGTATCCATCACTGGGCATCTTTTGGAGCTTGATAGCCTGAACACAAGAGGAAAGACATCAGGTTAGTAGATTGAGAATAATGTCAAAACAAAATAAGGGGGAGAAGACACCTCCAAAAAATCCCGAGGCTGCCAACATGCACTGGTAGTTGGTGGCTATATTCATGCCTGCTAAGACATGGGTGCATGTGGTTGCTAGTCAATTCTTCTATTGCCCAGAATTAGCACAGATTCAGGTTTTTACATGACCCATCTCTCTGGTTTCTTCTGAGTTGTAGCCAGAGTTGACTAGTTGGTTCACAGGAATAAGCAGGGTTAGTTTGAATTGCAGACAAAACTCAAAACAACTGATGAGACTAGAATCTAGTAATAGGCATACCATTGTTCTTGAAACATGATTTTTCTCTTTCCAGTCCTCCTTTGTTTAAAAAATATCATGACAGGATTGATTAGTTTGCAGAATAAACTTTAGTCTTATTATACTTGACCTGATTATTTGCATAAAGAACAGCAAGAATAATTACTTGCCATATAGGCTCCCTTTTAAATTGTCTTTGATGGAACTTCATTTCATGAGGAATCAGATAAGACTTTTTTGAAGACTTAATCCCAGCCATGGGTTAGTGTCATCAATTACCTATATGAGTTGGGGAAATTCCTCTCCTCTTGAGGTCCCAAGATAACTTGGGGCTCCTTGGCCTACTGGAAAATAACATTCTTTACTTACCAGAGGTCAAGAGATGTGTACAGTGACTATTTAGACAAAGTATGAGGCCAGTTTTCCCCAAGGTGTATTTATTGGCTCTGTAAGAAAAAGTTGATTCCTTAAAGCCACCTGCAAGTATGCCATTCCAGACAAAACCTTGGTAAAATAACCAGTTTCCAATTGTGTCCTGTGTAAAAAAAGTAGATTTTTTATTTATTTATTTATTTATTTATTTATTTATTTATTTATTTATTTTATTTTATTT
>NW_016805939.1:14410-27500 GCF_001698545.2 Rhinopithecus bieti | reverse complement strand
AGACGGAGTCTCGCTCTGTCGCCCAGGCTGGAGTGCAATGGCCGGATCTCAGCTCACTGCAAGCTCTGCCTCCCGAGTTTATGCCATTCTCCTGCCTCAGCCTCCCGAGTAGCTGGGACTACAGGCGCCTGCCACCTCGCCCGGCTAGTTTTTTGTATTTTTTAGTAGAGACGGGGTTTCACCGTGTTAGCCAGGATGGTCTCAATCTCCTGACCTCATGATTCGCCCATCTCGGCCTCCCAAAGTGCTGGGATTACAGGCTTGAGCCACCGCGCCCGGCCAGAAAGTAGATTCTTATTGCACTAAGGCAAGTAACTATATTGCCATAAGTCAAAAATACTTAGAAGTAGTATCTAAATTCTGGAGAGATCAAGGAAAGAGAAAGTAATATGCTCTAAATTTTGTTTACAGGCACATGCTTTACTCAACTGTTAAAAGCTGTAAGAATTATTAACAGTCTTTTATTAGTTTAGTCCATGCAGTTAACTCCTGTTACACTTGATCTTCATGAACATTTCAGCTTTCCATGAGAGTTCTGAAAGCTTTTCCTTTATTCTAACATCAAAATCTCTGAAGTTATGAGAAACCTGCATTTAAGATCACCTGTTAGAGTTTTATAGTTGATTAAAACAACACCTTTTAAATAGAATTAAAACAACAACAATTGTCTATGGATGACAAAAAGTCTTAGGGCACCCATAGTCAAAGATACAATTGAGAAGGATATTTGTTACCTCTGTGGCACGTAATAATATAACAATTATAATTATTACTGATAACTTATACTAAGTTGTATCAGAATTATAGGAGTTTCGCATAATTTTGGAACACATACCAACTACATATTTATAAAGAGTAGATTAATGCTTTAATAAAACTCTGTTGTGCTTTTATTCCAATGTTTAATTAATGGAAAAACTGAATAATACTCCTTTAACTTTAGCCAATAAGTTACATACAGATTTTATTTTATAATATTAATCTTTCAAAAAACTTTCACAACTTGCTTAAATCTTCAACTTTATCCTATCTAACTTAAAATAATCCTTTAACCCTCTAAACGACGCCAAAAAAAAAAAAGAATCTGCATTCCCATGTCTTCTTACAACCCTTTGCCAAAAGCACATTCTATTTTCCTTACACGTCTTATACGTACAGCTGTTTTTCCAGCAGTCTCAAGTACATGTTACACTGTTAACTCTTAGCAACTTTTACTTTTGGTGAAAAACTTGATAAATAAGTGATTCTAATTATGTACTACGTTTGGAGCCTAGGACACCAGACAGAAGTGCAGATAAGGTTTGATTCCAGTATAGCTAGAGGCATGGCTAACCCTGTATGTCCTCCATTCCTTACCTAGGTTTAAAGCAGGCAAGTTGTATAGTTAAGTAATAGAAGCAGTTTATGGAGCATTTAGTAGACCTAATAACCCTTAAAATTGTACATTTTCATAACTTCTGTTTCATGATTTTTTTCATAACTTACACAGACCATCTATGACATGCTTTGACTTTCTGACTTGTCCTAAAATCCCTCTTTTTAAACAGTCATTTTATTTTAGGACAATAACTTACCATACAAGATCCTTTTTTTATACAAAATCTTTTTCTTTATAACTTTCCTTACCAGAAATACCTTTACCTTTATAACCTTTGGATTAGATAAAATAATACTTCTGTTAGGAAGTCATGGTTTGAACTACATGTTACTGTATGAGTCCTATGAAGGGCAGAAGATAAGGAGTTTATCTATGTACTGTAGAGTTTTTGTCCCAAAGAGGTATGAATCTTCTCTTTTGGAGTGAGGTGGCACTACATGCCCCCATTACCCAACAGGATTTGGAAGAGAGTTGTTTAGGAGAGAATTACACAGAGCAGTTAGCTCTTGAACCCAAAAGAGAAACATAACTTTACTTGCCACCTCCAGAGTTGCTCTTGGTTTTGTACCATTGACAACACTGATGTCTGATTTGGAAGCCAGACAGAGTAGAAAGCCCCTTCACTCAAGCCCATCAGGGGTTGGGATTCTTTTCTAGAGGCCATTTGGCCCTCTTGACAGTCCCATTTCCAGTGGCTGAGCTTGTCGTAGATGGGGCAAGTCATGGACAGTTTTTTTTCCCATGTATTCCATTACAACAGTTTGCCTTCCAGTGGCCTGGCTTCCTGCCCCAATGGCAGTTCCCTAGAGGAGTGTCCTTAGGGCAATTGGAAGGGGGCTGGTGGGCTTGCAGAGCAGCCAACAGTTGAGCCTGCCTCCTTTCCCTGCATTTCTCCTTTTCCTTGGCCCTGTACTCCTTATTCTACTTTCAGTTATAAGAGACAGAGGAGGCTAATTTGAGGATTTCCTGCATAAGGGCACCAGGCTCTAAGGCTGACTTTTGTTATTTCCTCCATTTATTTTATAGGCCAAATGGTATTATAAAGGAAAACTAGTATTTTTAAGGTTTGGAGAAATCACACTTCCCAGTTTTGGGGGATGGATCTGAGGGGTATGGCTTGTGGTATGGAGACAAGATTACCCATCTGTGAGGAGAGAACTGAAGAGAAAAGGAACAAAGGGAAAAAGGTATCCCCTCTTACTTTCCTCTGATAATTAATAGGGCATTCCTGGTTCTTCCTTAGGGTTCTCGAATGAATCAGTCTTATTGTGTACCCTTAACCTTGGTCTCAACTCATCACAATTACCTACTTGAGAACTTGATATACTGGAGTGAACAGTGGGCAAACTATTCATCTTTGGGGTTCCATTATAAACTGGTCTTACTCTGTACCCCAATCTTGCTTTCATCTCTATTTTAATAGTAATTTGTCAGCCTGGGACCAACCTTCGTCTCTGTCCTATTAGTCTCTTGTGCTTGCGGCCTTGGGCTTGCCTATATCCTTGTCTTCATGAACTTATAGTGACTCTCATTCAGTGCATTCTAACAACAAAATAATTATCACTTTTCTCAGATTACCAACTCCCATGTTCTTTAAGTAGAGTAGAAGCTTGTTTTCAGTAAACTGCCACAAGGGGCTGAAGTTCCCTCCCCACGCCCTTCACATATAACCTTGAAGGTCTTGACGCATGTTAAGAAGGATGTGGAAGTAGAGAAATGGAGGCTACAGGAGGGAGTGGGAGCAAGTGAGAATAATACTCATGGAAAGCCTTCATATGCTCGCAAAAACAGCAGCACTTGGATTCGAGAGGACGTTTATTTGCCCTCTTCATACAAAATAGCAAACTTTGGAGTACTTGGGGTTTGAGGCAAGAACATACAAATTGCAAAGGGAGAATTTCCTCTCCTCCCAAAAAGATGCTAACTCAAAAAAAGCAAGTGGATGGGATCTTAAAGGGCCAGAGTGAGGCCATATGCTGGTGGACAAACCACTTCAAAAGCTACGAGAAAACTTGGCCCTTGGCACAACAGGAATGAAAAGCATATGGTAAGTCATAAGTAGCTGGCAGAGCCTGAGTTTCAATTAGTGTCTGTCCCAGCAATGTGCTAGCAGACAGGGGAAGGGTTGGAGGTCATCTCAACTGGTAGGGTAAAAACAAGTATAAATCTCAGGGGATATCTGGAAGGCAGTCTGAGTCTTTGATGCTGTGTGAATACAGCAAGAGCTGCAGGTGCATGAATTACTGGCAGTATTTGTTTAAGAAGTCACATGGCATGCAAAGAGGCAGACTTGACCATGGGGGTGGTTCGTCCAGAGAGTGTGCAAGGCCATTTCAGAACACACAGAGAGAAAACAGGGCAATAGGCAATGTGGGCTTTCGAGAAAAAGACCATTTTAGTTGAAAAAGCAGAAGAAACCCCAGACATTGCACAGTTTTGAGTGCTAGCTCTACCACTCTTGTGAGCCTCCTGTCCAGGAGGGCCATTAGTGCCTCAGTTCTACTTGGTGCATACCCCAATGTCCTTCCCACTCCCACAGCCACTCCTCAGGGTGAGCTGAGAGATAAACCAGGGTGAGGAGAGCCACTTTTGGTAGAGAGGAATCATTCTTGGGGTTTGTTAGTAAGCAGAAGAGAGAAAGGGAGAAGAAAAAAGGTGTACAGGGGTTGAACTCTTGAATTCTTCCATAGAAGAATTTAACCAAGGGTAAAAGGTAGAGTGAGAAACCAAGGCAAATTTTATAGCAGAAATGAAAGTTTAATAAAAAGCTTTAGAGCAGGAATGAAAGGGAGTAAAATAAACTTGGAGAGGGCTAAGCAGGTGACTTGAGAGATCAAGTAAATAATTTGACCTTCTGACTTGAGGTTTTATATGTTGGCAAGTTTCCAGGTTCTTGTGTCTCTTCTCCCCTGATTCTTCCCTTGCAATGCACTGTCCACATGTGCAGTGGCCTGCTCGCACTTGGGAGGGGCCACATGCACAGTATGTTTACTAGAGTTGTACACATGTTCACTTTAGGCATGCTTCCTATATTAGTCCATTTTCATGTTGCTGATAAAGACATATCCAAGTCTGGGTAATTTATAAAGAAAAAGAGGTTTAACAGACTCACAGTTCCACGTGGCAGGGGAGGCCTCACAATCATGACGGAGGGTAAAAGGCATGCCTTACATGGTGGCAGGCAAGAGAGAATGGGAGCCAAGCAAAAGGGGAAACCCCTTATAAAACCATCAGATCTCATGAGACTTATTCACTACCAGGAGTACAGTATGGTGGAAATGGACTCCATGAATAGATTATCTCCAACAGGTTCCCTCCCAGAGCACATGGGAATTTTGGGAGCTACAATTCAAGATGAGATTTGCGTGGTGACACAGCAAAAGCATATCAACTCCCCTTACCAGTATAGTATTCCTAGAGGGAGGTCATATACCAGTTAAATTGAACCATTTTGGCTCTTAGTGTACATGCCTGAGCCACTTGCCTGACTCCTGAGATCTTATTGGGATGCTGATTACCAGTTTCAAGTTTTTTTCTGTTTATGTGGAAAACTGCCTTTCCCTGGTTTCAGCTGTGACCAATTATTATTTTAGAGAGACAGTTACCAACCACCTGAGCAGTGATGGTCGCCTGACAATCCTGGTGTGCGTGTGTGGTAGGGGAGGGGAGCATGGAGCTCTCTCCTGCTCTGCTCACGTCTGACTAAGCTATCTACTGTAACAGGGTGGGATGGCTGTATTATGGGCCCAAGTTAGGGGCCCTGCCTGGTGAAAAGGGTGTCAGGGGCTCACAGGGGAGACAGACTGGTCTCTCTGTAGGGAAGCTGTGGTGTGCTACAGGCATGAGCAGAGAAATCACATATTGTCTTCTAAAAATGACTAACCAATAGTTACTTGTAATAAATGAGATACAAATATTTAGTAATGTAAGTAATTTAAACAATATTTTATTTAATAAATAATTCTATCTTGATGGAAAAAATAATTGACTAGATGTATTTTCTGTATTATTTCTCCATTACCAATACCTGTGAGAACCCAGGGCTGGTTTAATAGGGCCTCATGCTATTCACCTTTTACTTTGAGAATGGCAGGCCATGATATCTAGGAAAAGAAGAGTTATACTTAGAAAGTAGAAGTATACCTCATTCTATTGACTTCACTTTATTGTGCTATGCAAAGATCACATTTTTTAGATTGAAGCTTTGTGGCAACCCTGTATCAAACAAGTCTATTGGCACTATTTTTCAAACAGCATGTGTTCACTTTGTGTTGCTGTGTCACATTTTGGTAATTCTCATAACATTTCAAATGTTTTCATTATTATTATATGTTATGACGATCTGTGATTGATGATACATGATGTTACTATTATAATTGTTTTGGAGTACCAAGAACCACACTCTCATAAGATGGCAGGCCAGGCACGGTGGTTCACGCCTGTAATCCTAGCACGTTGGGAGGCTGAGGTGGGCAGATTGCCTGAGCTCATGAGTTTGAGACCAGCCTGGGTAACATGGTGAAACCCCATCTCTACTAAAATACAAAAAAAAAATTAGCCAGGCATGGCAGCGTCTGTAGTCCCAGCTACTCTGGAGGCTGAGGCAGGAGAATTGCTTGAACCTGGGAAGTGGAGGTTGCAGTGAGCTGAGATTGCACCACTGCATTCCAGTCTGGGTGACATAGTGATACTCCATCTCAAAATAATAATAATAATGAAAGAAGAAAGAATAAAGGAAAGAAGAAGAAGAAGAAGAAGAAAGAAGAAGAAGAAGAAGAAGAAGAAGAAGAAGAAGAAGAAGAAGAAGAAGAAGAAGAAGAAGAAAGAAGAAAGAAGAAAGAAGAAAGAAGAAAGAAGAAAGAAGAAAGAAGAAAGAAGAAAGAAGAAAGAAGAAAGAAGAAAGAAGAAGAAAGAAGGACGAAGAAAGAAGAAGAAGAAGAAAGAAAGAAGAAGAAGAAGAAAGAAGAAGAAGAAAAAAGAAGAAGGAAGAAGAAGGAAGAAGAGGAAGAGGAAGAGGAAGAGGAAGAGGAAGAAGAAGAAGAAGAAGAAGAAGAAGAAGAAGAAGAAGAAGAAGAAAGAAGAAAGAAGAAAGAAGAAAGAAGAAAGAAGAAAGAAGAAAGAAGAAAGAAGAAAGAAGAAAGAAGGAAGAAGGAAGAAGGAAGAAGGAGAAGAATGAGAATAAGAAAGAAGAAGAAGAAGAAAGAAGAAGAAAGAAGAAAGAAAGAAGAAAGAAGAAAGAAAGAAGAAAGAAGAAAGAAGAAGAAGAAAGAAGAAGAAAGAAGAAGGAAGAAGAAAGAAGAAAGAAGAAGAAGGAAGAAGAAGAAAGAAGAAGGAGAAGAAAGAAGAAGAAGGCGGCAAACTTAATCAATAAATGCTGTGTGTGCTCTGACTGCTGCACTGACAGGCTATTCCCTTATCTGTCTTCCTCTCTTCAAGCCTCTCTATTCCTTGAGATGCAACAATATTGAAGTTAGGCCAATAAATAATCCTACAACGGACTATAAGTGTTCAAGTGAAAGGAAGAGTTGTACTTTTCTTACTTTAAATCAAAAGCTAGACATGACTAAGCTTAGTGAGGAAGACATGTTGAAAGCTAAGACAGATCAAAAGCTAGGCCTCTTGTGGCAAACAGCTAAGATGTGAATGAAAAGAAAAGTAACTGAAGTCCTACTTCAGTGAACACATGAATGATAAGAAAAATACAGCCTTGTTGCTGATATGGAGATGGCTTCAGTAGTCTGCATAGAAGATCAAACAATTCCCAACATAAGCCTACTTCAGAGCAAGGCCCTGAATCTCTTCAATGATATGTAGGCTGTGTAAACTAAAAATAAAATTCTAAGACCCCCACTGACTGAATGGACTCCACTGTGGCCAAAGGACCCCAGAAAAAACTTAAAAATAAGTTCCCAGTTATGATGGGACAGGAGGTCAGACATGCTTCCTTATACTTCCTCCCTTTTGCAGATTAGACATAACAACTGACCAACATTTATGTTAAAATAGAGATCATAAGACTGACAGAACATACTCTTTTTGGCAATAGGATACCAAATTATAAAGGACTTAAGCCCATGCCAGACAATGGTTAAGTCACATACCCTAAAAGTAAAGAATAAACTATGTTCTAACTACCACAAGGGTTTTCTTTTTCTCTAGCAACTAAACAAGCACTAGCCTCGAGATAGGCAATATTAAAACAATTACAACTCATCCAGTTCACAGATGCTAACCAAACCCTGTTCTACTAGCCATAACTACAGATTTCACTGGAAAAGAGACTGCAATAACTGTATCTTGATAAGAAGACCACTGACAATGGACTGGCTCTGGTCAGTTTTCAGAGGTTGCACACTCATGTGCCTTCGTGTCCTGAAAATACTTTTTGATGTATAGTACCTAAGTGTAATAAATTTAAATGCTTTCTCCATCCCAAAGCGAACATTACTTATATGTTACGTGCATGTTTCTTCATTATGGAAATGTCAGGACCACCTTCATAAATATTCACAGCTCCTCCTGTTACCTGTCAAATATGTATGTTTAGCTTGCCTCTTTAGCATAAACTTCCTACTCCAACCCCTCCTTCTTTGAAGTGTTTGTTTCTGATCTTGGCCGCAGGCTGTGCTTCCCAGCCTGTGGGTTGGTCATCTTTTAGGCTACATGCCTTACAAGAAATAAAGTCTCTTCTCCTTTTCTAATTCATACTTTTCCCAGTTAACAGCTGAGAGAGGCAAGGAAGCTGCAGATGAAAAGCATACAGGTGGCAAAGGTTGGTTCATAGGTTTAAGGGAAGATGTTGTTTCCATAACATAAAACTGCAAGGTGATGCAAGTACTGATGTAGAAACTACAGCAAGTTATCCAGAAAGTCTAGCTAATATAATTGATGAAGGTGGCTAGAGTACACAACAGATACTCAATGTAGACAATACAGCTTTCTATTATAAGAAGATGACATCTAGGAATTTCATAACTAGAAAGGAGAAGTCAACACCTAGCTTCAAAATTTCCAAGAACATTGTGACTCTTATTAGGGATTAATGAAGCTCGTGATTTTAACTTAAAGTCAATGTTCATTTATCATTCAGAAAATCCCAGGTCCCTTAAGAATTATCTTCTCTGCCTCTGCATTCTAAATGGAACAACAAAGCCTGATTGATAGAACATCTGATTTCAGCACCATTTAGTGAATATTTTAGGTCCACTGTTGAGATCTGCTGCTCAGAAAGAAAAAAACAAAAAACGATTCAAGGTATTACTTCTCCCTGACAATGCATTTAGTCACCCAAGAGCACTGATAGAGATATACAAGAGAGATCGATGTTGATTTCATGCCCTAGAGTTAGAAGGAGAGCCTGAAGATGTGACTGAATTGCTACAATCTAATGATAAAACTTTAATAGATTAGGAGTTGCTTATTTATGGATGAGCAAAGAAAGTGGCTTCTTGAAATGGAATTTACTTCTGGGTAAGATTCTGTGAGCACTGCTGAAATGATAACAAATGAGTTAGAATACTACATGAAGTTCATTAATAAAACAGCAGGATTTGAGAGGATTGACTCCAATTTAGAAAGAAGTTTTATTGTGGGTAAAATACTGTCAAACAGCATCCCATGCTACAGAGAAATGTTTCATAAAAGGAAGAGTCAATCAATGTAGCAAACTTCATCATTGTCCTATTTTAAGAAATTGTCACAGCCATCCCAACCATAGCAACCACCACCCTGATCAGTTAGCAGCCATCAACAGAGGCAAGACCCTCCACCAGCAAAAAGATTATGACTTGCGGGAAGCTCAGAGGAGTGCTATAATTTTTTAGCAATAAAGTATTATAAATTAAGATATGTACATTTTTTAGACATAATGCTATTGCACACTTAATGAACTACAGTATAGTGTAAATATATTTTTAATTTTTTTTTTTTGAGACGGAATTTCACTCTTGTTGCCCAGGCTGGAGTGCAATGGCACAATCCCAGCTCACTGCAACCACTGGCTCTCGGGTTCAAGCGATTCTCCTGCCTCAGTCTCCCGAGTAGATGGGATTACAGGTATGTATCACCACGCCCAGGTAATTTTATATTTTTAGTAGAGATGGGGTTTCTCCATATTGGTCAGGCTGATCTTGAACTCCTGACCTCAGGTGATCCACCTGCCTCAGCCTCCCAAAGTGCTGGGATTACAGGCGTGAGCTACTGCGCCTGGCCTGTAAACATAATTTTTTTTTTGGTGGGGGTGACAGAGTTTCGCTCTGTTGCCCAGGCTGGAGTGCAGTGGTGTGATCTTGACTCACTGTAAGCTCCGCCTCCCAGGTTTACACCATTCTCCTGCCTCAACCTCCAGAGTAGCTGGGACTACAGGCACCCGCCTCCACGACCAGCTATTTTTTTTTTTTTTTTTTTTTTTTGTATTTTTAGTGGAGATGGGGTTTCACCATGTTAGCCAGGATGGTCTCAATGTCCCGACCTCATGATCTGCCCATCTCAGCCTCCCAAAGTGCTGGGAGCCACCACGCTCTGCCATAAACGTAATTTTTATATGCTCTGGGAAACCAAAAAATATTTTGTGACTCACTTTACTGTGATATTCATTTTATAGTAGTGGTCTGGAACCCAACATACTATGTCTCTGAGTTATGCCTTTATCAGGCACTTTACACTCATCTTTGGCTTGCAAACACATCATTTGCCTTTAAGCTTTGTCCTAGAAGAGATGCAGAGAAACTCATTCAAATGAAATTGGCAGAAAACTATTGTACTGGAGAAAATTGTTTTTCTGCCACCTCTCATCATCCCTGGTAGGGCATGGCTGCTAACATAGCAATTAAGAAAAATACCAGTGAATATAAAGGAATCTTTAAGGTTATTTCAAATTATCCAACTTTGAAAAGGAGTAAAAATGATATACTTTAAAATCATCTCTTTGTTCAAAATCAACACAAGAAATACGGTCCCTTAACAATCAGGATACCATTATGGGCTACATATGTTTATTTGGTTTTTAGAAACAGTTGTATAATTTTCTTTAGTACTTTATTAAAGGTCAAATATCTTAGAAGCAGTAGAATACAGTGGTTAAGAATTTGAGCTCCAGAGTCAGTCAGATGGGTTCTTGGTTCTACCATTTATAAGTGTGTGGTCTTGGTCAAATAACTTCTAACTCATTTTCCTCATCTGTAAATGGGTATAAGTTTGTTTAAAGGACTAAATGAGGTTTTCATGTAAAATGCTTAGAATATAATGCCAGACAGTTAGCAACTGATGAATAAATATAATCATTCCATCTAGTGCAGTATTAGGCAGGACTACCGTACCTTTTTATTTTAATTGTTTTTAATTTACCCTTAACCTTCATCTATCACTGCCAAATTTATACCACCAAAAACAATGGCCTTCTAATTAGAGGCATTCGAAGTGCCTGTCTGATTGTCTGACTGACCTACTATACGTACTTCCAAGAAGTTCTGTTGAATAATAATACGAGACTATAAGATTTGGTCATCTATTATGTGAACTTATTATTCATTCTCTCTCTCTCTCTCTCTCTCTCTCTCTCTCTCTCTCTCTCTCTCCTGCCTCCCTCCATCCTTCTCTCTCCCTCTGTCAATCCCGAGAACATGTGAATATGTTACTTTACATGGCAAAAGGGCTTTGTTACAGATATGATTAATGTTGCAAACCTTGAGATAAGTGCTATGGTTTTAATGTGTCCCCCAAAGTCCATATGTTGGAAGCTTAATTCTCAGTGCAACAGTGTTTAAATATGGGATCTTTAAATGGTAATTAATCCATCCATGAGGATTAATGTCATTATCAGAGGTATTGGTTTGGTATGCAAATGAATCGAACCTGCCTTGTGTTAGTATTTTCTATCTCTACATATACCCCTCTCTCCCTCCATTAATCTCTTTCTCTTTTTCCTGCTCTCTTGTCCTCTGCCTTCCACCATGGGATAATGGAACAAGCAGGCCCTGACCAGATGAGGCCCCTCAACCTTGAAATTCCCAGCCCCCAGAATTGTAAGAAATAAATATATGCTTTTTTATAAATTACCCAGTTTCAGGTGTTCTGTTATAGTATCATAAGGTAGACTGAAACAATGAGATCGGCCTGGATTATCTGAGTGAGTCCAGTAAAATAATGCATCCTTAAAAGTGGGAGAACTCTGTGGGCTGTGATTACATGCGACCAAAGAAGAATGGTCAGAGATGTGCAATATTGATGGCTCTGAATATGACAAAAGGGAGCCATGAACCAAGTACAGGTGTCTTCTGGAAGCTGGAGAAGGCAACAAAATAGAATTTCCCCTACAGTGTCCAGAAGGGGGCAAAGACCTTGATTTTAGTCTGGTGAAACCCATGTTGAACTTCTGACCTACAGAAATTTCCAGTTGAAAATACTTAGGATATCTTGACAAATTTCCCTAAACCTCTGAACCCCTTATCTTTTCATCTCTTTTCAGGAGTATGGATCCAATGGCAACTCAAGATATTCTGACTGTACTATAATGAAGTAGAATGAATTCACATTCCCTAAGAAAGAAGCAGGATGGTCTTCTATTTTCTTCTTCTTCCCCTATTCACCTTTAGCCCTATAATTCTCAATCTATTAATGGAACATAACTAACATACAAGTTGGATTTTTTTCATGCCTGATTCTCCCTTTGGAGATGGTCCCTACCTGGTTGTCAAAAGGTCAGCTTGACCAGAATTTTTTTTTTTTTTTTTTTTTTTTTTTTTCTGCCTTTAGTAAATGCCTGTAGTAATTTATTGGGAACTTTTCATTCCAACTTTGCTCTTCCTCTGGTAGGATTTTCAGCTGAACTAGAAAGAAAGAGACACTTGGGGAGCAAAATAATTAGGAGATATTTCAAGCCACACTTTTTGCTACAAAGGGTCAAAATGCCTGTACAGCATATTTAAAACACAGCTATGCCTTCTCTTTATTAAACTCAGTTGGAGGGACTATGGAACAGGAATACTCTCTACACAGGTATCTGCCTGGAAGACAATACAAATTTCTTCCTCACAAGCAAGACTAACTGCATATTTAACTGCAGAAAACACGGAGCTGAACTAAGCATGTAATAGGGAGACTTCTGAACAGCAAGCGTAGCTTCTATCGCCCTGCCATCTCCCACTCCTTCTCCACAATCTTTCATTTCATACCTTTACTTATCTTCTCCCTCTCCCCTTATTTCCCATTCTCTTTCATTCCTCTTTCTCTTCCTTTCTCTATTAAGAGATGAAAGGTACTTGTTGCCTAAATGAAAGCTTATAATCGCCATCTACTGGATACAGGATTTAAGTACAGGTTGCAGCAGGGTATTTATGAGTATTTGCATGCTTGAATATTGTCTATCTCTATGAAGTAATTATTTATCTCTTTGACTGCATAGTTCAAATTGCTTCCTGAAAAAATGCAATCTTGTGCTGTTTATCAAGGCTTCTTTTTCACAGAATGAGCTTCAGAGGAGTTTTAAAGTTACAATTTTAAATTATAATCTACTAAGCCCCTCCAGGAGAGGGATACTGCTCAACTCAGCCAGTGCTTGGCACAGAGTAAGAATTAGTAAATGCATTTGAAGAAATATTTGAAGCAATCCCTTGGCACAGAAACAAAGGCTCTCTTTCTCTGTACATCAGTGTCAACTGATCACAGCAATAACCACCTAACTAGATTCCCTGACTTTTTTTTTTCTTTTTTTTT
>NW_016805939.1:11259-14065 GCF_001698545.2 Rhinopithecus bieti | reverse complement strand
TGGAGATAGAGTCTTACTCTGTCACCCAGGCTGAAGTGCAGTGGCACCATCTCAGCTCACTGCAACCTCCGTCTCCCAGTTCAAGCAATTTTCCTGCCTCTGCCTCCCAAGTAGCTGGGATTACAGGCACCCGCCACCATGCCCAGCTAATTTTTGTATTTTTAGTAGAGATGGGGTGTCACCATGTTGGCCAGGCTGGTCTCGAATTCCTGACCTAGTGATCTGCTCATCTTGGCCTCCCAAAGTGCTGGGATTACAGGTGTGAGCCATCATGCCCAACCGATTCCCTACCTTTACTACCTTCTCCTCTAATCGAATCCATTCCACATTTGTTGCATTAATTTTACTGAAGTTGAACTCTTTCTTGACAAGAGCATTTTAAAAAGTATCCAATAACTCCCTGTTTTTCACATAATGAGATTCAGAGTCATTAGCCTTACTTTCAAATCTCCTACCCTTCAAACCTCATCCTAATTTGCTGACTTTATCTCCTATGGCCTCCTTCACAAATGAAATGATTTATTTGTTCCCAAAACATTCTGTTCATTTCACTGACTCGGTGTCTTCTATTCAGAATTCAACTCCCCTTCCTGTTCTGCATCTTGCAAACCTTATCTTATCTTCAAGTTCTTTCTTGTAAACTGCATTCCCTTTTAAACCTTCTTTAGTTGTCTGCAGCATGTAAGTTCTCACCTTTAAAGTGACTCTCTTGCTTCTGAACTCCAATATCACTTTCTCTTAATGTTTCTTATCACTTTGCACTTTCTAGTTTGTATTCTAATTAATACATGTTTTATTTATCCTACTAGATTGTGACCTTTATAATCATGATACCAAATATTAATATCTATTGAATTTTTATAGGTCAGGGTTACTGAGAGGTACTATAGGACCTAGTACATATGAAAGGCTTTATAAATGTTAGCTATGTTAATGTTGCTGTTGTTCATTTTTTAAAAAAGATAATCCTGAACTTACCCATTGTGCTTTCAAAAATCTTCAGCTTCAGAAGTAACACAGAATCCAACTGTACTTTCATCACTCAAAATTTTCACTTCCTTTCTTTTATGGATTTGTTTTCTGAAAATTTGTAGAGGAAGGCAACAATCAGAGAGCCAAGCTACTTATTTGAAACCACAGCTGTGTGACCTCAGGCACGTCAATTCCTGTGTGCTTCAGTTTCCTCATCTATAATGTGGGAATAATAATAGTATCTACTTCACAGGGTCATTGTGATTATGTAAGTTAATGGGAATTAAGTGCTTATAACAATGTTTGATACATAGTAAATACTGCAAAATTATTAGCTATTATTGTTATTGTTATTAAAGGAACAACAGCATGAAACAGGCACTCTGACATACAGTGTGTCATCTAATCCTCAAAACAACTCCTTAAGGTAATAATTACTTTTTGTTTTGCAAACAGGCCAAAGCTCAGGAGAGTTTAACACTCCTCTGAGGGTACACAGTTAGTACAGTCAGAGCATAATTCTAATCCAGATGAATATGTTGTACCCTAGAAAACTAAGAAAATACTAACGTTAATGTTCTGAAGAGCTAAGAACATGCATAAATGTAGACATAGGAGGCAAGTGTCTATAAAGCGTGATTTGAAAAAGGCCCTGCCACAAAATCCTTCCAGTTCCTTCAGTTTCCTTCTCTTCCTTCTCTTTCCAAGGTCTTTAGTACTACTGCTATTACTTCATTCTACAGGTTAAGCATTACTCTCTTTAGACTCTTGGAAGGAATAGCATCTCAGCATGAATGAGTTTATCACATTAATACTAACAGGCATTATTTGAAGAAAGGAATCCCCAAATGTGAACCACTTTCCTTAGGGCAGCTCTGATATAGTGCACTCCATTCAGGAAACCTGATCTAACCTGGGTTCTCCATCTCAATTTGGAAGCAGCAAGTTTAGGGTAACTGACATAGGCCTAGATTCACATCACAGCGTTGCCACTTCCTAGCCACATGACTTTGGGCAAATCACTGATTCTGTTTCCCTATCTATAAAATGGGGCTAACAATATTTCTAGTTTAGAGAACTGTAATGATTAAATGATTTGATGCACACAAAGGGTTTACTGCAGTTCTTGACACCTGACAAGTATTTAAGCAACACTAGCTGTTTTATTCCAGCTTCTGTTGGCTCCAGTGCAGGATAAGACCTAGCTTCTCACTCGCTCAATGGGAGCTTTATCAGTGTGGTAAAAAATAATCATAATCATAACCATACCATTAACATTTATACGGCTTTAACTTTTAGTAAGAACTTCATAAATATTTTTGGTACTCCATAATTGAGGTAAACAAATAGCTTATATTCTCTACTTCATGTATGATGAAACTGAGGCCCTTTGTCAAAGGTTTAATGACTTATCCAAGATCACATCTTCAGTGAGCAAAAGCACAGACTAGGTCTAGATATTCTGGCTCATGATTTTTCCATTCAACTAAATTAACTCTAAGGGACCTAGATCTGAACTTTCATAATTGTCTAGTTCTTTTGCTTGCAGACTTTACCTCTTACGTACTTTTCATCCTCTGCTAATGGCCTTCCTTTTCTTTCCTCAATACAATCACCTTGTCTTTTCTATTTTAAGAAAAAAACGTAAGTGACTTAGACTTGCCAGTAACTTTTTTATGTTCAGCATAATGTGCAACCACAAATATGATTTAATTCATTGTTATCCATTTCTTGATCAATTTCAAGTACTTGATACATAGCATGCACACTATGCATACAAAAGTGTCTTTCACCAATGTGGAAATAGAAAGCCTGTCCAGGAAGGAAATGGCCC
>NW_016805939.1:5848-8807 GCF_001698545.2 Rhinopithecus bieti | reverse complement strand
GTGGAAATAGAAAGCCTGTCCAGGAAGGAAATGGCCCATAATTTTCAATTGATAAAACTGAGTAGCAGAAAATGACTAAAAAGTAAAGGTTTTCCATTGTCTGCTTTTTTTTTCCTATTTTTTAATTCTCTTTCACCTTTTTTAAATTTTCTTTCATTTGTTCTTTTTACTCTCAAAACACCAGATTAGGAAAGAAAGTCAGGGCAAGCCTTGGGTTTCAATTGTCCTGTTAATAGCATCTGGGCCTTGTTACATGGTTTTCCTTTATGGCACATAGAATCATATTGCAATGTAATAGGGGTCACAGTACTATTTTTTCCTTAATTTTTTATTTTCTTGAAGGTGAGGTCAAGGAGTGGTGGTAAGTAATTTACATAGGAAAGAGCCAAAGACAGAAAAGTTTCAGATCATCAGTTATCAAGAAGGAGGGAAATAGAATATGATCTTTTTCTTTCTCCCACTTTCCCCCACATCAGTGGAATTACAGCAGGCAGATGTTGTCCTTCACTGGTCTCTGCTAGACAGATTTCATGACTGTACTACTTTGCTATGTCTCACTTTTAATCAATCAACCAACATTAATCAAACTTTTGGAAGCATCCTTATTAGTGCTGCATAATCCAGCTCTGTGATTTACTGATTCTTTCAGCTCCTGTTTGCCTCTTGTTTGGCTTTCATGTAGGGGAGCAGAGATCAGTCACTCTAGGAGATACGAGTTGTCCCTCCAGCTCCCATGTATTGCTGTCACTCTACCCTGCTGCCTGTCCCCACATACCTGCAAGATGTGTTTCTATTAACCAACACTGAGACGTAATTGATTTGCAGGAACCCATTCTTCAGTTCCATTTAGGTCACCTAATCTGTTTGCTGTTCACTGTAATTAATTTAACATACACAAGTGTGACAAACTCCCCAACATTCAATATAGTTACCAGCTGTCTTGAAGTTTCTGGGGCACTCAGTCATTGGCTACCCAAGGAGACCCAAGAACAATGAGAGAACTCTTCCAAGTTGTTTTTTTTCTCCTTCCCCCTCTCTCATATTTTTAAAATAACCTGATGGGAAAGTATTTAATTTGTGTGTTTGAGAACTATGCATTATTATGATCAAAGGGAGATAATGTAGAGTTCCGATTTAAATCAAAAGCAAACCCTTAATGAATGCCACATTATTATGGAATTATGAACTACACAGTGTGTGTCTTAACAGTGGCTGGCATATTTCATGCTTTGTGTTTGCTGCAAAAAACATTTTGTAAATTTGTAGCTTTTTCTGATTCCCAAGGTTCTCTACAAAGAATCACAGTGATATACATTTGTAATGTGTCCAATTAGGTTTTCAAATAATATTTTATTTGGAAGATATTCCCAAATTAAATATATACTCTGTCTATGTATGCCTGAGATTCTCAATGCTCCCTTACTGGATGTTGTTCAAACAACAATCTGTGTATTTTATATGAGGATGAATGCAATAATGTTTCTTAAGAGAAAAAAATAAAGACGAAACAAGTAAATTGTGATTCACTCAGCTCCCTAAAGCAGACACACCATGTTTTGACAGTCCCTATCTGGCAACATCTGGCATCTCATGTATAGTAAAGAGTAGCAAGACGCACTGTGAATTAGCTTAAAGAGGAAATTATATTTGTTTCATTTGCTTGAGGCATTTAGCAAAGTCTTCATCTGCATTATTTTGTCAACAAAATTTGAGTTTAAAGAGAAATATACCAACAATATTTTCACCCCAATTTTAGGATTCATTTTCTATAGGTCATAAACGAAAATAAATTTCTTAAACTTAATGTCATCACACCCACTTTTAAACAATAGAATAAGAGGCAAGAACCATAGGTTTCTGTTCCAGCTCTGTCAGTTTCCAGCTGTAAGGCCTGGGGCAAGAAAATGTGGCTTTTTTTGCTACAGCCAGTGGCTTCAGTCAAATACAGAAAACTGATGCCTTTTTACTTTCAAATTTTACAAAATCTGTCTCTTAAAAAATAATTATTGCTCTTTTGTTTTCCTACCAAATCATTTAAGAGTAAATTGCAAAAATTATGACTCTTCACTTCTAAATATTTCAGTGTGTATTTCCAAACAACAAGCACATATTTTTTCATGATAATGGTACAATAATCAAATTCAGGACATTTAACATTGTCCCTTTGTTCTTCCCCTTCTTGCTACCTGGAATATCCTTCCTTTCCTCCAACACTCATCTTCCAAGGTCCATTTTCTTCACAAAGCCCTCTCAGATTCCTCAATGCCACACCAAAGAATAATGAAGTTTTAAAACACTGAAGCAAGAAAGAGAGTTTACTCCTTTGCTTTTGCCATTTTCTAGCTGCATGATTTTAGGAAAATTATCTAATCTCTCCAAAGCTATGTTTCTTTATCAATTAAATAAAAATAAATATTTACTGACTTAGGCTTACCTGGGGATTAAATGAGATCATGTATATACAATATTTAGCATAGGTACACAAGAAATCGTAGTTCTATATTTTTATTACAATTTCTCTTTTCCCTGAAATCATGTAGGAGTGAATACTTTCTACTTTGTATTTCAAGCATTGGTGAAATTATTTATCTCCTTACTTATCTCTCTTATCTCTGACAATAATCACTTATGTGTGAGTCAGAATTTTCCATGTGCAATTGGTAGAAAACCAACTCATACTGGCTTTAGAAACAAAGGGAATTCATTCATAATTGAAAACTCGAGGAAAATCCAGGGTCTCAAAAATGTCAAAAGGAGTTGGTCTCTATTTTTCTCTCTGTGTATGTATGACTGAGCATGCGGGTTGCCTTCAGTAGCTCTATTCCTATATCTGACTAACTACAAATCCAGTGGAATGAAATGGATTCTTTCCGATAGATCTAGCAAAAATTATGGAGTTAATTCCTAGACCAATTTGCCCATCCCTAAACTAAATATCTATGATTTAGGTGGCAGAGAT
>NW_016805939.1:0-5516 GCF_001698545.2 Rhinopithecus bieti | reverse complement strand
TTATCAATTAAATAAAATAAATATTTACTGACTTAGGCTTACCTGGGGATTAAATGAGATCATGTATATACAATATTTAGCATAGGTACACAAGAAATCGTAGTTCTATATTTTATTACAATTTCTCTTTTCCCTGAAATCATGTAGGAGTGAATACTTTCTACTTTGTATTTCAAGCATTGGTGAAATTATTTATCTCCTTACTTATCTCTCTTATCTCTGACAATAATCACTTATGTGTGAGTCAGAATTTTCCATGTGCAATTGGTAGAAAACCAACTCATACTGGCTTTAGAAACAAAGGGAATTCATTCATAATTGAAAACTCGAGGAAAATCCAGGGTCTCAAAATGTCAAAAGGAGTTGGTCTCTATTTTCTCTCTGTGTATGTATGACTGAGCATGCGGGTTGCCTTCAGTAGCTCTATTCCTATATCTGACTAACTACAAATCCAGTGGAATGAAATGGATTCTTTCCGATAGATCTAGCAAAATTATGGAGTTAATTCCTAGACCAATTTGCCCATCCCTAAACTAAATATCTATGATTTAGGTGGCAGAGATCCTGGTTGGTCAGATCTGGGTCACGTGACAACTCTGCTTGTTTCAGAGTGATGTCATCCCTGCCAGACCCACACAGACGGAGAGTGAAAAGGGGATCTTTACCAGAAAAAAATCAGTATGTGGTTACTATAAAAAGAAGGAATAGATGTTGGTAAAAAAAAATATATATATATATATTATGGCATTTTGTAAGCCATACTCTACCTTATAAATATAGAAGGTATCATAGCCAATAACCATGGAGGGAAATACTGCAAAGCAGCTATCTTGAATATCAGATCATATTCAGTTTCCTCATCTTCCATATCTGGTCAAAATGGAGTAAGGGAGACTGGATTCACTCTCCTGCCTGAAACAACCAAGAAAGTCAAATAAAATATATGAAGTGCAAATTTTTAAGACACTGGATTTCAGGCAAAAAATGACAGTGATCCCTGAAAGATGGCAAAGAAATGAGATGAGCCCTATGATTGTCCAGGTTACTGTCATGAGACAGTTTCCAGGTCACAAAATAGGGAAATGAAACTCTGGTAGAACATAATCCCTGTGTTGAGGAAAGAAAGCTGAGCGTCCAAGGAGAACAAATTGGTAGAGTCTGCAAAACAAAATACCAGAGAGGAGAGAGCTGCAGAGAAAGAACTTTGGGGAACTGCAGAAGATACCCTCTGAATATTCAGTAGAGTACTCATCAGTGTATGCATAAAAGGAAATTACTAGAGAAAAAAAGATTTAAAAAAAAAACAGTGTTCATAGATGGCTAGAATTAGTTCCTGTTACCACCTTATTGGAAAACTTAACAATTCACAGTCAATAAGGCACTTACTGATGACTGAGCTTGATTTATTGACTTATTGAGCTTGCCTCAGTTGTAGGGAATAATGAGACTTGAATCTAGACTACAGACTAAATGTTGCTCTGGTTCCCTAACAAATCTTACAACAAATACCTAGAATAATAAAAATCATTCCAAGTAATTTAATTATGGCCCAGAATAAAACTTAAGAATATCTATAGAAATTCAAAATACACAGCATCCAAAAGGTAAAATTCACATTTGACATCTAACCAAAAATTAGCCATCATGAAAATAAGAAAATACATGCCCTAAGAAGAAATCAACCAATCAAAAGTAATACAGAATTGAAACAAGTGTTAAAATTAGCATACAGGGATGTTAAAACAGTTGCTATAACTGTATTACATATATTAAGTAAGCTAAGTAGAGACATGAAAGATATAAAAAGGCCCAGGTCAAACTTCTGAAGATGAAATCTACAATGCTTCAGATTTAAAATTCACTGGCTGGGATTAGCAGCAAAATACAAAATTACAAATCTCATAACAAAAATTTAGTGAACTTGAAGACAGAGTAATACGAAAAATTCAAAATGAAACTCATACAGGAATAAATAATTTGAAGGAGTGAAAAGAAACATCAGCTACCTCTGGGACAACTTCAAAGGACCTAATATATGTGTAGTTACAGTATTCAAGAGAGGAGAGGCAGAACAATATTTGAAGACACAATGGCTAAAAATTTTCTATAGCTGATGAAAATTGTAAATTCACAGATCCATGCAAGAAGTTCAATGACTCCCAAATATAAGAAACATGAAGAAAACTAACTACATTGAAATATACCCTAATCTAATTGCTAAAAAAAAAAAAAAAAAAAAAAAAAAAAGGTGATACAGAGAAAATCTCAAACTCGCCAAGAGAAAAAAACACACAATACATACAGAGGAATAAAGATGACAATGATAGCATTTTTCTTCTCAGGAATGATGAAAGCAGAAGACATTGGAGTAACATCTTTAAAGCACAGAAAACAAACAAACAAACAAACAAACAAACAAAAAACAGCAATCAAGCTTGTTTGGATGTGTATCCCCACCCAAGTCTCATGTTGAATTGTAATCCCCAATTTTTGTACAAGGGCCTGGTGGGAGGTGACTGAATCATTGGGGAAGACTTCCTCCTTGCTGTTCTTGTGAGTTCTCATGAGATCTGGTTGTTTAAAAGTGTACAGCACCTGTCCCTTCTCTCTCTTCCTCCTGCTCCAGCCATGTAAGATGTGCTGCTTCCCCTTCACTTTTCGCCATGATTACAAGCTTCTTCAAGCCTCCCCAGAATCAGAAGGCTGTACAGCCGGCAGAACCATATACAGAAAATTGGTCCCTAGGAGTGGGACACTGCTATAAAGATACCTGAAAATGTGGAACTAAATTTGGAACTGGGTCATGGGAAGAGGTTGGAACAGTTTGGAGGACTCAGAAAGACAGAAAGATGAGGCAACATTTTGAAATTCCTAGAGACTTATTTAATGGTTTTAACCAAAATGCTGATAGTGATATGGACAGAGATGGGCAGGCTGATGAGATCTCAGATGAAGATGAGGCATTTATTGGGAACTGAAGTAAAGGTCACTCTTGCTATGCTTTAGCAAATGGACTGCTATCTTTGTGCCCCTGCTCTAGGGATCTGTGGAACTTTAAACTTGAGAATGATGACTTAGGGTATCTGGCGGAAGACATTTCTAAACAGTGAAACATTCAAGATTTAACCTGGCTGCTTCTAACAGTGTACACACATATGCATGAGCGAAAAGATGATCTGAAACTGGAACTTATATTTAAAAGGAAAGCAGAGCATACAGTTTTGGAATATGTGCTGCCTGACCATATGACAGAAAAGTAAAATCCATTTTCTTGGGAGGAATTCAAGAAAACTACAGAAATTTTCATAAGAGGAGTCAAATGTTAATAGCCAAGACAATGGGGGAAATGCCTCCAAGCCATTTCAGAGATCTTCGTGGCAGCCCCTCCCATCACATTCCCAGAGGCACAGGAGGGAAGAATGGTTTTATTGGCCGTGCCCAGGGTGCTGCTGCCCTGTGCAACTTTGGGACATTGCTCCCTGTGTCCCAGACACTCCAGCTCTAGCCATGGCTAAAAGGGCCCCAGATATGTCTCAGGCTACTGCTCCAGAGGGTACAAGCCATAAGCCTTGGCAGCTTCTATGTGGTGCTAAGCCTGCGGGTGTGCAGACAGCAAGAGTTGAGTCTTGGAAGCCTCCAGCTAGATTTCAGAAGATGTATGGAAACATCCGGATGCCTGGGCAGAAGTCTGCTGTAGGGGCAGAGTCCTCAGGGATAACCTCTACTAGAGCAGGAAGGAGGGAAAACGTGGGGTTGGAGCCTCCACACAGAGTCCCCACTGGGACACTTCCTAGTGGAGCTGTGAATAGTAGATCCTTGAATAGTAGATCCACCGATGGCTTGCACTGTGTACGTGGAAAAGCCACAGGCATTCAACACCAGCTGTTGAGTGCAGCCATAGGAGAAAAGCCCTGCAGAGACATAGTTGCAGAGCTGCCCAAGGCCTTGGGAGTCCACCTCTTGTATCAGTGTGGCCTGGATATAAGACATGAAGTCAAAGATTATTTTGGAGCTTTAAGATTTAATGACCGTCCCAATGGGTTATGGACTTGCATGGAGCCTGTAGCCCCTTTGTTTTGGCTGATTTCTCCCTTTTAGATTAGGAGTATTTAGCCAATGCCTGTATCCCCATTGTATTTTGGAAGTTACTAACTTGTTTTTTATTTTACAGGCTCATAGGTGGAAGGGACTTGCCTTGTCTCAGATGAGACTTTGGAGTGTGGCCTGTTGAGTTAATGTTGAAATAGATTAAGACTTTGGGGACTGTTGAGAAGTGATTATTGTTTTACAGTGTGAGAAGGACATGAGATTTGGGAGAGGCAAAAGGTAGAACGATATGGTTTGGATTTGTGCCTCGCCACCCAAATCTCATGTTGAATTGTAATCCCCAGTGTTGGATGAGGGACCTGGTGGCAGGTGACTGGATCATGGGGGAGGACTTCCATGGTTTGGACTTGTATCCTCACCCCAATCTCATGTTGAATTGTAATTCCCAATGTTGGATGAGGGGCCTGGTGGGAGGTGTGACTGGATCATGGGAGAGGACTTCCCCCTTACTGTTCTTGTGAGAGTGAGTTATCATGAGAGCTGGTCGTTTATACGTGTATGACACCTCCCCGCTTCTCTCTGTTCCTCCTACTCCAGCCACATAAGACCCGTGCCTGCTCCCCTTTGCCTTCCACCATGATTGTAAGTTTCGGGAGGTATCCCCAGAAACAGAAGCCTGTACAGCCTGCAGAACCATGAGCCAATTAAAACTATTTTCTTTATAAATTACCCAATTTCAAGTATGTATTTGTAGTATGCGAGAATGCACAAATACAAAGCCATAATACTATACTAAATAAAATGTTTTTCAAAAATGAAATAAAGACTTCTTAACATATATAAAAGTTGAAAAAATTCATCAACATCAGACTTGAGCTACCAGAAACATCAAAGGAAATGATTTGGGCAGAAGGAAAACAATACCAGATGGAAATATGTACCTATATAATGGAATATAGAGCAGTGATAATGGTAACAACATGAAAATATCTATCTCTCTATATGCATATATATACACATATATATACACATATATACATATATACGTATACATACACACATATATCTTATTTAAATGTCTCAATTAAAAGATAACTGTCTTTAGACAAAATAATTAAAATGTAATGTGTTATCGAAAACATATGTAGAAGTAAAATATATGACAATAGCAATAAGGCTGGGAGAGGGAAAAATAAAAGTAAACAAAGGCAAAGTTTCTATACTGTACATGAACTAATATATATTTTAAGGTAGACTGTGATAAATTATAGCTAATAAGGCAACAAAAGAGTAAAAATGCCATCACAAAAATGCTCAATCCAAATGAAGGCAGAAAAAAGTGAAAAGGTACAATTAACAGATGGGACAAATGAAATACAAACTAGCAGGTAGATTTAAGCCTAACTGTATCATTAGAAACACTAAATGAGAATAGTCTAGTCTCTTAATGCCCCAATTAGTCATAGTCT
>NW_016805938.1:0-927 GCF_001698545.2 Rhinopithecus bieti | reverse complement strand
CAAATATTTTATTGTCCAAAATCCAGAAATAGCAAATTTTATATGACAATGTCAAAAACCTGTCAGAAATCAAATTTTAGAATGAAAATCTTCATTCATACTATGGAATATTCATACTAAAATACAGTGTATAGCTAAATCCTATTTAAATGTAAATTCATTGTGTTGACTATATATAGAACTTTTACCTACGTATTGAAAAAAGGAATAAATATGGAAAAGGGTATCAGTGTTTAATATACAGTTTTATAAAACTGCTTTTCTCTTGATCAGCACATGGGTTTTTTTTTGTTTTGTTTTGTTTTGTTTACTTCTTTGCAAATTCCACCTTTTTGTTGTTACTAATGAGAAAATATAGGACTGAATCCTAACTGGAAAACAGTAACACAGATACACAGCAAAGTTATAGGGCACAGTCTTAAGCCATGGCCATTTAATGACACAGGAAAATGTTTGTGTTCCAATGTTAAATAATGAAGCCATGGGACAAAATCCTGTGATCCATCTGACTGAAATTTATAGTCATTCCTGTGTTTGTGTCCATTTAAGTCGGGTTCTGTGTCTCTCTCAAGCTTGAGAGCTATCTGGTCCCTTATCTTAGAGCTCCACTAAATGGCAGCCTCCCACTCAACATATAAGGCCCAATGCCTACATCAGAACATGAAATGGAACTCCTAGGGAACATGGGTAGGGAGTCAGGACAAGAACCACATGGCCTGGCCAGGCTCAGTGGCTCATGCCTGTAATCCTAGCACTCTGGGAGGCCAAGGCGGGCGGATCACGAGGTCAGGAGATCCAGACCATCCTGGCTAATGCGGTGAAACCCCATCTCTACTAAAAATACAAAACAAAAACAAAAACAAAAAAACCGGGCGTGGTGGCGGCGCCTGTAGTCCCAGATACTCAGGAGGCTGAGGCAGGAGAATG
>NW_016805937.1:5550-7011 GCF_001698545.2 Rhinopithecus bieti | reverse complement strand
TTGGAGACTGGAGCTGTTCCTATTCGGCCATCTTGCTCCGCCCCCGCTTTGTCACTAATATTGATAGTCTTTGCCCTTTTCCTTTGCTACCATGATCTTCACACATCTCAGGTATGCTGATCTCCCCAGAAACTTCTTCTATGTGGTTATATTTTTTTCTCCACTATTTTACTGGATGTTTTTAATTGGACTCTTGGACCCTCTCAAGGCTATTTTCATTCACTGATAGTTGTCTAATTATTGGTTTTCATAGAAGAATAAAGCTGTTATCTCCCACTTTACCATCTTGATGACACCATTTCCCAAATATTTAGATCCTTATATTTTAAATATCAAAAAATCTTTCAAGAGTCGTCTCTGGAAATGGCCTCATGTTTAAAACCTACGGTTTATGGCCTAAAATTAAGGCTTAATATTATGCAAGCCTTGCCATCTGGGAGAACCTTGGAAGCCTCAAATGGCCTAAATGGAAGTTTCAAGTTTTCCTCTCTGTTTTACTCCCACAGAAGGATTCCCTATTCAAACACCTTTCACTGTTATGGAGAAGACACTGTTTCTGCTTACCCTGAGGAGCAGGCTATTGGTCCCTTGAAGACAATGAAATTATTCACAGAAGTCTGTCATATTCTTCCACGAAAACTCAGCTATGTGGGTTGGTAGACAGTGGATCTGTATTTTTGTAAAAGAAAATTGAGAAGACTAGTCTTCCTAAAAATGACTTATTAATAGTGGAATCACATCGATACAGCAGACAGTGGGATGAATTTGGGAGCCAAAGAGCTCTGATTGATGCTACTCATTATACAATATAAGAAAATGCATGCCAAAGCATACAGTAGTCTTTTGTGGCCTAGTAAATGGTTTTTCCAAACCCAAAGTGATTATAATCAGGAGACAAGACATCTAAATTTTAAAGACATTTAAGTTTTGCATCTAGTTCTGTAAGTGACTAGTAACATAACTTAGGTAGATTTCCCTGTGTCTCTGTATTTCTACTTGTAGAAAAATCTGTGAAAGGGTTAGACTCAATTGTTTCCATACCTCCACTTATTTCTGAAATTTTTTATAGCTAAAAAAGATTTATAGAGATAAATTTTACCCTGAACTTATACACAATATAAAATGTTGTGGGACATGTTGGAAAGTAGAGAGCTACTACAAATAGACCTTTTGTGGTGCAAGAGGGGGACCCTTCCGATCCTGAAAATCTTTTCAGATTTTGGGGAGTTAATGCAAACTAAAAAAGTATTTTTTCTGATTCCCTTTCTTCATTCCAATGTTTCAAATCATATTAATTTTTTTTTTAATTATACTTTAAGTTCTAGGGTACATGTGCATAACGTGCAGGTTTGTTACATATGTATACTTATGCCATGTTGGTGTGCTGCACCCATCAACTCGTCAGCACCCATCAATTCATCATTTATATCATGTATAACTCCCCAATGCAATCCCTCCCTC
>NW_016805937.1:0-5437 GCF_001698545.2 Rhinopithecus bieti | reverse complement strand
CCCCCTCCCCATGATAGGCCCCAGTGCGTGATGTTTTTAATCAATACATAATAAGTATACATATTTATGGGATACATGTAATATTTTGACACATGTATATAATGTGTAATGATGAAATCAGTATAATTTGCATATCCATCACCTGAAACATTTATCATTTTTTAATGTTAAGAGCATTCCAAATTTTCTATTACAGTTATTTTGAAATATGTAAAAATTATTGATAACTATAGTCACCTCACTGTGTTACCAAATATTAGAACTTATTCCTATTATTTAACTGTATTTCCATTAATCAATCTTGCTTAACTCCCCTATAACCCCTATTCTTTCTGGATAACTACCATTCTACTCTCCTCCTCCATGACAACAATATTTTTACCTCCCACACGCAATTTTTTTTCTATACTTGGCTTACTTCATTTAACATAATGGCTGCTAGTTCCATCCACATTGCTGAAAATGACAGGATTTTATTTTTTCTAATGGCTTTCAATGTGTATATGTATGTATACAACATTTATTCATTTATCCATGATTGGGCACAGATTAATCCCATAACTTGATTATTGTTAATAGTGCTACTGTAAACATGGAAGAACATGTATGTCTTTGATTTACTAAATTCTTTTATTTAGGGTATATACCCAGCAGTGAGACTGTTGAATCATATGGTAGTTCTAGTTTTAGTTTCATATATTAAAAAAAAAGGGGGATTGGGGAGGGGTCAAGGTGGCCCAATAGGAGCAGATCCAGTCTGCAGTTCCCAATGAGACTAACCCAGAAGGTGGGTGAGTTCTTCATTTCCACCAAAGGCTCCCAGTTTATCTCACTGGGACTTGTTAGGCAGTGGTTCCAACCCATGGAGGACTAGCAGAAGCAGGGTGGGGAGTTGCTTCACCCAGGAAGTGCAAGGAGCTGGGGACCTCCCTCCAGGAACCAAAGGAAGCCATGAGAGACTGTACTGCCTGGAGAGGTTACTACACTTTTCCCACGGTTTTTGCAATCTACAGATATGGAGATTCCCCCATTTGTCTACACAACCAGCGCCCTGGGTTTCAAGCACAAAATTAAACAGCTGTTTGGGCAAACACTGAGCTAGCTGCAGAAGTATTTTTTCATACCCTAGTGGCACCTGGAACCCCAACAAGACAGAATGATTCACTTCCCTGGAAAGGAGGCTGAAGTCAGACAGCCAAGTGGTCTCGCTCAGCGGATCCCACTCCCACAGAGCCCAGCAGTCTAAGAACTGCTGGACTGAAATTCTCGCTGCCAGCACAGCAGCCAGAAGTCGACCAGGGATGATCAAGTTTGGCAAGGGGAGAGGAATCCACCATAACTGAAGCTTTAGTGGGCTGTTATTCTCTGACATTACTAAGGAGGCTGGGAGGTCTGGGCTGTGTGCAGCAAAGTGGCTTTGGCCAGACTGCTTCTCTAGATTCCTCCTCACTGGGTAGGATATCTGTAAAGGAAAGGTAACAGCGCCAGTCAGGGGATTACAAACAAAACCCCTATCTCCCTGGGACAAAGCACCTGGGGAAAGGAGTGGCTGTGGGTGCAGCTTCAGTGGATTTAATCATTCCTGCCTGCTGGCTTTGAAGAGAGCAGTTGATCCCAACAAGAGAGATTCTCCCATCACAGTGCACTAGCTCCACTAAAGGACATACTGCCTCCTCAAGTGGGTCCCTGATCCCCGAGGCTCCTAACTGGGAGAAATCTCCCAACAGGGGTATTCAGAAATCTCATACAGGACAGCTCTGGCTGGCATCAGGCTGATGCCCTTCTGGGACAAAGCTTTCAGAGGTAGGAGCAGACAGCAATCTTTGCTGTTCTGCAGCCTCCACTGGTGATACCCAGGCCAACAGAGTCTGGAGTGGACCTCCAGTAAATTGCAGCAGACCTGCAGAAGTGGGGCCTGACTGTTAGAAGAAAAAGTAACAAACAGAAAGCAAGAACATCAACATCAACATAAAGGACTCCTATAAAAAAACTCCGTCCAAAGGTCATCAGTGTCAAATATCAAAGGTAGATACATCCACGAAGATGAGGAAAAAACAGTGCAAAAGCACTGAAAATTTCAAAAACCAGAATGGCTCTTCTCCTCCAAAGGATTGCAACTCCTCTCCAGCAAGGGCACAAAACTGGATGGAGGATGAGATTGACGAATTGATAGAAGTAAGTTTCAGAAAGTGAGTCATAACAAACTCCTCTGAGCTAAATTAGCATGTTCTAACCCTATGCAAGAAAGCTAAGAACCTTGACAAAAGTTACAGGAAATGCTAAATAGGATGGCCAGTTTAGAGAGAAACATAAATGACCTGATGGAGCTGAAAAACACAGCACGAGAACTTTGTGAAATATACACAAGTATTAATAGCCAAACTGATCAAGTGGAAGAAAGGATATCAGAGATTGAAGATCAACTGACTGAAATAAGGTGTGAAGACAAGATTTGAGAAAAAAGAATGAAAAGGAACAAACAAAGCCTCCAAGAAATATGGGGCAATGTGAAAAGACCAAACCTCCCACTGATTGGTGTATCTGAAAGTGACAAGGTGAACGGAACCAAGTTGGAAAACACATTACAGGATATTATCCAGGAGAACTTCCCCAACCTAGCAAGACAGGCCAACATTCAACTCAAGAAATACAGAGAACACCACTAAGACACTCCTCGAGGAGACCAACCCCAAGACACATAACTCTCAGATTCTCCAAGGTTGAAACGAAGGAAAAAATATTAATGGCAGCCAGAGAGAAAGGTCAGTTTACCTAGAGAGGAAAGTCCATCAGCCTAATAATGGATCTCGCTACATAAACCCTACAAGCTAGAAGAAACTGAGGGTCAATATTCAACATTCTTAAAGAAAAGAATTTTCAATCCAGAATTTCATATCCAGCCAAACTAAGCTTCACAAGCAAAAGATAACTAAAATCCTTTCCAGACAAGAAAATGCTGAATGATTTTGTCACCACACCACAAGGCTTGCCCTACAAAAGCTCCAGAAGGAGGAACTAAATATGGAAAGGAAAAACTGGTACTGGTCACTGCAACAACACATCAAGATACAAAGACCAATGACATTATGAAGAAACTGCATCAACTAATATGCAAAATAACCAGTTAGTATCATGATGCCAGGATCGAATTCACACATAACAGTATCAACCTTAAATGTAAATGGGCTACACACCCCAATTAAAAGACATAGACTGGCAAATTGGATAAAGAGTCAAGACCATCAGTGTACTGTATTCAGAAGACCCATCTCATGTGCTAAGACACACGTAGACTCAAAAACAAGGGATGGAGGAATATTTATCAAGCAAATGGAAAGCAAAAATAAAAAAGTAGGAGTTGCAATCCTAGTCTCTGATAAAACAAAAATAAAAAGTCAAAGAAGGGCATCACATAATGATAAAGGGGTCAATGCAGCAAGAAGAGATAACTGCCCTAAATATATATGTAAACAATACAGAAGCACCCAGTTTCACAAAACAAGTTCTTAGAGAGCTTCAAAGAGACTTAGACTCCCACACAATAATAGTAGGAGACTTTAACACCGCATTGTCAATATTAGACAGATCAATGAGACAGAAAATTATCAAGGATATCCAGGACTTGAACTCAGCTCATTATCAAGCAGAGCAAGAGCAAACACATTCAAAAGCTATCTGAAGGCAAGAAATAAGTAAGATCAGAGCAAAACTAAAGGAGATAGAGACACACACACAAAAATCCTTCAAAAAATCAATGAACCCAGTAGCTGGTATTTTGAAAAGATTAAAAAAAAAAATAGATGGACTATCAGCTAGAATAATAAAGAAGGAAAGAGAGAAGAATCAAATAGACACAATAAAAAAAAGTTAAAGGGAATATCACCACTGATTCCATAGAGACACAATCTACAATCAGAGAATACTATAAACACTTCTATGCAAATAAACTAGAAAATCTAGAAAAAAATGGACTAAACCAAGAAGAAGTCAAATCCCTGAATAGACCAATAACAAGTTCTAAAATTGAGGCAGTAGTTATTAGCCAACTAAAACAAAGTCCAGGACCAGATGGTTTCACAGCCAAATTCTACCAAAGGTACAAAAAGGAGTTGGTACCATTTTTTCTGAAACTATTCCAAACTGTAGAAAAAGGACTCTTCCCTAACTCATTTTATGAGGCCAACATGATTCTGATACAAAACCTGGCAGAGACACACACAGAAAATTTCAGGCCAATATTCCTGATGAATATCAATGCAAAAATCCTCCATAAAGTACTGGCAAACCAAATCCAGGAGCACATCACAAAGCTTATCCACCAAGATCAAGTCGGCTTTATAGGTGAGATGCAAGGTTGGTTTAACATATGCAAATCAATAAATGTAATCCATCACACAAACTGATCCAATGACAAAAACCACATGATTATCTCAATAGATACAGAAGAGGCCTTTGATAAAATTCAACATCCCTTCATGCTAAAAACCCTTAATAAACTAGGTATTGATGGAACATATCACAAAATAATAAGAACTATTTATGACAAATTCATAGTCAATATCATACTGAATGGGTGAAAGCTGGAGGGATTCCCATTGAAAACTAGCACAAGACAAGGATACCCTCTATTACCATCCAATCCAACATAGTATTTGGAAGTTCTGACCAGGGCAATAAGGCAAGAGAAAGAAAGGATATTCAAACAGAAAGACAGGAAGTCAAATTGTCTGTGTTTGCAGATAACAACATTGTATATTTAGAAAACTCCATTGTCTCAGACTGAAAATTCCTTAAGCTGATAAGCAACTTTGGCAAAGTCTCAGGATGCAAAATCAATGTGCAAATATCATAATAATTCCTATACACCAACAACAAACAAGCAGAGAGCCAAATAATGAGTGAATTCCTACTCACAATTGCTACAAAGATAATAAAATACCTAAGAACACAACTTACAAGGGACGTGAAGGACCTCTTCAAGGAAAATTACAAACCACTTCTCAAGGAAGTAAGAGAGGACAGAAACAAATGGGGAAAAAAAAATCTGTGCTGTTGGATAGGAAGAATCAATACCATGAAAATGGCCATAATGCCCAAAGTACTTTATAGATTCAATGCTATTCCCATCAAGCTACAAGTGACTTTCTTCACAGAATGATAAAAAACGACATTAAATTTCATATGAAATGAAAAAAGAGCCCGTATAGCCAAGACAATCCTAAGCAAAAGGAACAAAGCTGGAGACATCATGCTACCTGACTTCAAACTATACCAAAAGGCTACAGGAAACAAAACAGCATGGTACTGGTACCAAAACATATATGGATCAATGGAACAGAACAGAGACCTCAGAAATAACACCACATATCTAAACAATCTGATCTTTGACAAACCTGACAAAAACAAGCAATGGGGAAATGATCCCCTATTTAATAAA
>NW_016805936.1:0-927 GCF_001698545.2 Rhinopithecus bieti | reverse complement strand
CATACAGCCGTTTGTGGAATGTTACCAAGTCACGGGGCATGTGTTGCTTCTCTGACATTTCCTTGACTCCCAAGATTAGTAAACATTGACCAGTTCCCAGAGCCCACTCTTACAGCTGGCTCCTTTGCCCTTCCTGTTTGCAGAGAAGGACCATCCTGCTTTGTCTGCAAGAGCAGGGCTTATCGGGAACATCTCGTTTGTGAGCATGCAGTCCTCTACAAATGACATTCACAAGTTTTTTTTCCAGACAGAGTTTCCCTCTGTTGTCCAGGCTAGTATAAATGCTTTCCTTTACAATAAGGCATGCGCATTGGTTAAATGTTTTGCCATATTGTTCCTATCAGTAGTTTTCTCCAATGAGTTATCTTACCTACAATCAAGTGTGACAGCCATTTAAATGCTTTGTCACATTCTTCACATTTCTAGGATTTTTCAGTAGTATGATTTCTTTTATAATCAGAAAAGTTTCAGGTGTCGCCAAAAGCATTGTCACATTTTTCAGGTTTGTAGTTTGTCCCTACTATGAATTAGCCTGTGTCTGTTAAGAATTGAGGATCTGTTAGAGGCTTTCCCACATTCTTCACACGTGTATGGTTTCTCTCCACTATGAGTTGTCTCATATCTGGTAAGCCTTAAGGACTGGTTAAAGGCTTTGCCACATTCCACACAATTGTAGGAATTCCCTCCAGTGTGAATTACCTTATGTTTAGCAAGGATTGAGGAACAGTTAAAAAATCTGCCACGTTCTTCACATTTGTAGGGTTTCCCTTCTGTATAAATTCCCTTATGTTCAGTAAGGGTTGAGAACTAATTGAAAGCTTTGCCACATTTTTCACATTTGTAGGGTTTTCCTCCAGTATGAATTCTCTTATGAGTAGTAAGGTGTGAGGATTGGTTTAAGTCTTTACCACATTCTTCACATTTGTA
>NW_016805935.1:1560508-1590739 GCF_001698545.2 Rhinopithecus bieti | reverse complement strand
AAATTTATTTTTGGTCACCTAAGGTGTTGGGGGGGAGAGGTCTGTCGGCCTCCGGCAAAGGAGGCCGACAGAGTCCCCCCGTGGGGCTATCGGGCGGAGTTCCTGACACAGTCCCGACATCCCGACAGGAGTGGGGCTGGGAAGTCCGCGCGTGGCCTCCGTCTGGAGCGGCTTTTCTAGGAGTGGGAGGGCAATAGGCGGGGCACGGGGGTGGTCGGGGGCGTTCCGCAGGTGCGACCAGGTAAATCTTGGTCTCTTCGGATTGACGTCACCTGGCGCATGCCCGGTTGGTCTGCACCTTCCCTGGTCGCCGGCTGCATTTTCACGCGCACGGGAAAAGTTGGTGAAGAAGAACCCAGAAGTGCACCATCTTGCCTCCGTTTGTCCAAACGCCAGCTACTTGGGAGACTGAAGTGGGAGAATCACTGAAGCCCAGGAAACAGAGGCTACAGTGAGCCAAGATCCTACCACTGCACTCTAGCCTGGAAAACAGAGCAAGACTCTGCCTCAATTTCAAAAAAAAAAAGAAAGAAAGAAAAAAGAAAAGAAAAAACAGATCCCTGACACATGCCACTCCCTGGATGAACCTTGAAGACACTGTGCTAAGTGAAACAAGCCAGTCACAAAAAGACAAACATTGTATGATTCCACTGATCTAAAGTACCCTGAGTAGTCAAATTAATAGAGACAGAAAGTAGAACAAGGATTGCCAGGGGCTGGGGAAGGGGAAATGGGGAGCTGTTTAATGATACAAAGTTTCATTTTTGCAAGATGAAAAGGGTTCTGGAGATCCTTTGCACAGCAATGTGAACATACTGAACATGACTGTACACTTAAAATGGTTAAGATGGTAAATGTTATATGCTTTTACCATAATTAAAATAAATATATAAATAAATAAAATAGAAAGTCTTAAGGTTCAAATAGCCACTTTTGTCACCTCACTCTGATGGTGGCGACTCATCTGTTCAAGGTGATTTCCATCCTCTCTGATGGAAAGGAATCCTATTGGATCCAGCCTGACTTTGACCATATGCCGAAGCCACACTGTAGAAGCTAACTTAAACTACATAATTTAAAAATAATAGTTTAATAACTTTTCATCATAAGTTAATAATAGATGACAAGTACTATACCACAACTTAATCTGTATTTATATCACTCAGTGTTAATTACCTGGTTGTGGCACAGCTTGCTCTAGAATCTAAAAGCATTGCCTATGTTCATTAGCAGGAAAACAAACTGCAGCCTCTGTATTGAGCAACAGCTTTGCTTTCTCATGCATAACTGTTTGGAAGAAACCCCAAAACTCCAGTATCCCTACAAGTCCTGGAATTCTTGCAGATGAATTTTCAAGATAATCCTTATTCATTTTGTAGCAATTCTTCCTCTGTACACCCATTTCCTGTTTGATTATTTTTAGCATTACTCAAGCTGAAGATTCTACTCTGTTGGTAACAAGCTATACCCTCAAATTGCTCTTTAAGGTGGTCGGCAAGGCTCTTTAATTTAAGAACATCCAGAAATCTCAAAATGAGAGGATGAGACCCCAGAAATAGATCACCTAAAAGATGAATGGAATGGGCTTCTCATTTCTCCTGTGTGCAATATACAAAAAGAATTTTCACCGTATTTAATTGCCTTTCCCTCTCATTGATACCTGGCTCTTTAAAGGAGTGCAAGATAGTCAGTTAAAAAAGAAAAAATGCCTGTACCCATGGCAACCTCTGATGAAAAGGACCAGCAGCTATTTCCAAGGATAGGTGGTTTAGATTAAAGACCTGAAGCTATGATAGGTCGGCCTACATAGAAAGCAAATGTGTGGTGTACCATAACAGCATTCCTTCCAGGAGAGGAGTGTTTTGGAATTGAAGATATCCCAAGTGGCCTCTTTAAAACCCCAATTGATGTAATAGTTTACAAACAGCACTGTATCATAATGAGCATAAACATTTCTATGGATAACACAATTTTCATTTCTATCTATTTTCATAATTGCTGCATAATATTCCACCCAATGGACACAATGTATATTTTTAGGCTGGGTGTGATGGCTCATGCCTGTAATCCCAACACTTTGGTAGGCTGAGGCAGGCAGATCACTGGAGCCCAGGAGTTCAAGATCAGTCTGAGCAGCATGGTGAAACCCCATCTCTCAAAAAAACCCACAAAAATTAGCCAGGCGTGATGGCACACACCTGTAGTTCCAGCTACTTGGGAAGCTGAGGCAGAAGGATTGCTTGAGTCTGTGAGGTAGAGGTTGCAGTGAGCCAAGAATGCACCATTGCACTCCAGTCTGGGTGACAGAGCAAGACTCTGTCTTTAGCTTTCTCATGTTGTTTAATACTTTGACTGCTTCTGATATTGCACTTTTAGAGATAACCATGATGAACTTCTTTTTCCAAGTAGATTTTCCCATATTGTTAATTGTTTCCTTATAATAGACTCTCAGAAAGGAATTATGGAGTCAAAGGATAAGAACATTTTTGTAGTTCTTGATCCACGCTGCCCAATGGATTCCGTCAATTGAAAACCAGTTTCACTCTATCCCTGTGAACCTCAATATCATTAAAATAATTTTAATGTTGATTTGCACTGATATGATTACTACTAAAGCTAAACATTTTCCATATATTCCTTATTCATTTATTTCTCTTTCTGTGAATTATTTATGTGATAGTTTGGAAACCAATGGCAGAGAAGTTAAGTTCTGAAGCTTTCTAATACCTTCAAACACTTCCTTTCACACATCTCAACTACCTGTGACTAGTAGGCCAGAAAAATTCCCATGACACTATTATCACACTAGGCCGCTCTGCTAGGAGTGAGCACGTCCCATGTGGTTTCAGGATAATCCAGAAGTGCCTTTGTGTTACCCACTGACTTCTGCCTGCCTGCCTGCCCTCTGGCATCTCAGACAGGTGATGCTGCCACTTCTGTGCTTGGAGACTCGATTCCTGAAATCTGTGGTTCCCAATATTGATTGCACATTAGAATCATCTGGGGAACTTTTAAAATTCCCAATACCCAGAACGTTCTATACACCAATTAAACCAGCTTTCTGGGCGTCAGTGTTTGTGAAAGCTCGATTGAGGATTCCAAGGTGCAGCCAAGGTTGAGAACCACAGCTTTAAATCCAGTCATAAGGAGCACCCAACTAGGCACTCAGGATACAAAGACCTGTGCAATGTCACCCCTGCCCTCAGGCAGCTCACAGCCCCATGGTGGGGACAGAAAAAGGTTTGAATAACAAAGCACACTCTGAATGTTATAAAAGGGAGTCACTATAAATAAATAAGTATATAAATATATGTATTTATAATTAAGTAGTGTATATATAAAGTAAAATATAGTTATTTAAATAAATATATGTATACATTTACTTTTATTAACTATAACTTGATCAACCAGTACCATCAACTTAAGGAAATTTTCTGCATGTAGTTTTATCATTAAGGGGTAAGCTATATAAAAACAGAGACTTGTTAAAAACACAGGCAACAAAGGCTGAGTTTGTGAGATCTCTGAACTTTCAGCCACTTGCCACTTCTAATCTACAAGGTTGATTTTCCACATATGGGCGCTGATTTTTTTTAAAGGATGACCTTAAAACCCTTTCAGATTCTGGCTTGCCTAGGAAATGGTTGCTTATGTTCACTATGCTATATTTACTAAGGCACAAAATGTAATATATATATATATATATATATGCATGCAGATTTGAAAACCATTTAAAACTAGAGATAAAAGGGTTTTCGCTTGACTTCTCTTAAGAAATTTAACTCATTGCATTATTTCTCCCTGGGGTACTGGAGCAGTATTTACCTATTCACCACGTGGTGCTTTGGACAAATTCATAAATTATGGGCTTTGCCATAGTAAATGTCCCTACAACGTCTCTTCTGACAAACCCAAGCCCCATTCTGCGGCAGACAAGTCTCTTCATTCAAGATCTGGAATAAAAGCATCAGAAATTGTTTTCTTACGTTTTGCTAATTGAGAAATAAAGTTAGGCCTGCTTGAATGGCATTTTTAAATAAATTCCAAATACTGTCTTTAGAATTTAAAAAATCTAGCTCATTATTTTATTGAATCTTAATGCATTTTCCCCTGAATTATCAAGATAATTATAGGTTGTAAAATGAAGCTGGGTGCAGTGGCTCATGCCTGTAAATCCCAGCGCTTTGGGAGGTGGAGGCGGGAGGATTGCTTGAGGCCAGGAGTTTGAGACTAGCCTGGGCAACACAAGGGGGCCCTGTCTCTACTAAAAATAAAAATAAAAATTAGCCAGGCATGGTGGTGCACCCCTGTAGTCCTAGCTACTAGGGAAGCTAAAGTGGGAAGATGGCTTGAGCCCAGGAGTTTGAGACTGCAGTGAGCCATGATCACGCCACTGCACTCCAACCTGGGTCACAGAGCAAGACCGACTCTGTCCCAAAAAAAAAAAAAAAAAAAAAAAAAGTGAAAATAAATAAATGGGTAAAATGGCTTTATAGGCTTCATCTTACAGACATTGAGCCCTTGCTTTTTCTATTAAGGCCAATAATGAAATATAGCTCCAATTGTCTATATATAAACACACAGACACACATTAGACCTCAAAGAATTGAATTTATTTTTATGGGTTAAAGCATCTGAATGTTATCTGAGACAGGATTAAATGGAAAGTGTTCCTGACTCTTCCTAACAGAAATAGGATCATCGCTGGCCCTGGGCCTGGTGGTTGAATCCTCAGCTAGAATCATGTACTGTATTCAGCAAAAGACAGTTGAGCTCAGAAGCGTATCCCAGGGTAAAATTGCTGCCCATAGCGGCTGTGCAAATTCTCAGGAAGCTAGATCAGAATTTCCAGAGGCAGCTGGTCACAGCCATTCCTTCAGCTATCCTGGAAAGGGCAGGATTCTTGACCATGCTGGAGGCCCAGATGCCAAATAGGACCCAGTGTTCATGCTCACCTCACCGCAGGCCCTGACTCATGAATTTTTGTTTCTGGCATCTATGTTGATATAGATAGTCTATTAGAATAACTCTGGGCTCTTCTGTTGTAAAACCAAGCTTGATATGAAGCGCCAGAGAATGCCAAAGACACATTTATTTCCCTCGATCACTAGGACAAATGTCACCTCAGAAAAACCGGATGTTAATGAGCAGGGGAAACAACAGTCTTAGTTCATCCTTCCGCTGGCACAGCATAGAGTTTGGCTGGTCTCTGATCCTGCCTCAGCAAATATGATGCACTTGACATTCATAGCAGTTTCTTGGATGAGGCAATTGGCGCCTGAGTGTTTACATGATTCCAGCTGATTCTCTTTCCTGCCACCCTCTAGGGGCTCAGCCAGCCACGGATGGAATTAGCCAGCCCCTTATTCCAAAGAGTAGTGCCCCCAATCTGTGCTGGTTCTCTGACATGAACACTCTTTCCTCTTCCTAAGAAACATTCTCCCAAGAAAATAGGGCACTTGAAATGAACACACTATTAAATATGGAAGGTGAGAGAAAGGAGAAATGGACACCTACCAAGTCCTAGCTTTTAAAGGAGAATATAATGCTCAAGACCAACACCTCTCCTTGAAAGATAATCTGGGCACGTAAGACAGGCAGACACTCCCTGTCTCATAGCTCTCCCTGCATGAGGTCAGCCAAGCTAAAAGGACTTCCCATTCCCCTAAGAACAACAGAGAGAAGGGAAGCTGCAGTGAAGTGGCATTAGGCTTACTTCTAGTGGCTAACATGGGTGGGGGGTGTCTCTCCCTGTGCTGAGGGAGTCAAGGGAACCAAGAAGAGAAACTTGGATGACCCAGAAAAGGGAATGAGGTCTGACTGTAGTTGGACCCCAATAGGACCCTTGGCAAGTAATGCCTCACCAAACACTTTACGTGGCTGACCTCCTTTAATACTCAGATGACTCTATGTGATATTATCATCCCAATTTTGCAAACCAAAAAATTAAAACTTCACATTGTTGAGTGTTGCATTCAGCATCTCACATTAAGTAGCCAAATCTCATTTGAATCCAGGCCTGTCTGCCTCTAAGCCTCACACGCTGCCCTGTAGCCCAGGAAGAGATCTAGGTTTCCTGCTTAATTTACCTGCTTTTGTCTTTGTCCTTCAAAGGAGGCAAATAAATATTCCTGAATGAAGTGTTAGCTCCCTTAGGGAACCAGAAATGGAGAATGAGAAGGATAAGGAAATAATTTTGCTCTATTAAATAATGATTAAGTGCAACAAACCTAACTTGATGGTACAATCTGATCCGATTTTCTGTTGCAACCAACATTTGTGTTCTTGAAGGAGGACACAGGCTGCAATGCTCATGTGTTACGCCTTTCTTGCATTGCTGTAAAGAAACACCCGAGACTGGGTAATTTATAAAGAAAAGAGGTTTAGGCTGGGTGCGGTGGCTCACACCTGTAATCCCAACACTTTGGGAGGCCAAGGCGGGTGGATCACCTGAGATCAGGAGTTCGAGACCAGCCTGGTGAACATGGTAAAACCCCATCTCTACTAAGAATATAAAAATTAGCCGGCATGATGGTGGGTGCCTGTAATCCCAGCTACTTGGGAGGCTGAGGCAGGAGAATCACTTGAATCCAGGAGGCAGAGGTTGCAGTGAGTCGAGATCACGCCGTCACACTCCAGCCTAGGCAACAGAGCAAGACTCAGTCTCAAAGTAAGAAAGAAAAAAGAAAAGAAAAGAGATTTAATTGGTTCATGGTTTTGTGGGCTGTACAAACATGTCAATGGCCTCTGCTCAGCTTCTGGAGGCCTCAGGGAGTTTGACTCATGGTGGAAGGTGAAGAGGGAGCAGGCATGAACTCACTCGCTATCACAAGGACAGCAGCACCAAACCATGAGGGAACCTCCCCTATGACCTAAACACCTCCCCCCAGGCCCCTCCTCCAACACTGGGGACGATAATTCAACATGAAATTTAGAAGGGACAACATCCAAACTCTATCAGCTCACTCTTATTTTTTACAATATGAGGATATAACCCAGAGCTACTTTTATCAGCTTTCCTCCCTCAAACCTTAGCTGTAGCTCCTCAACAAATAAAAGGTATATTTACAATAGAATAGTTTTTCATGCTAGACACAATATTATAGTGTTTATTAAATCTATAGATTATCTCTAACACCAAGTATCCTCTACACAATAGCACTTATCACAGGATTTTAAGCAGAATATGTGACCCATTTTAACAAACTTGGAATAGAAGACATTCTTTGCTGAGATGGTTCTATCAAAGGAAGCCAACATCACATTCAAAGCATCGATTTTCTCAAGAACAGACATAGGTTGTGCACGGTGGTTCACTCCTGTAATCTCAGCATTTTGAGAAGCCAAGGCAGGCAGATCACTTGAGGTCAGGAGTTTCACCAATATAGTGAAATCCTGTCTATACCAAAAAATACAAAAATTAGCTGGGCATGGTGGTGCACACCTGTAGTCCCAGCTACTTGGGAGGCTGAGATGGTAAAATAACTTGAACATGGGAGGCAGAGGTTGTAGTGAGCCCAGATCATGCCACTCCACTCCGGCCTGGGTGACAGAGCGAGACTCCGTCTCAAAAAAAAAAAAAAAAAAGAACAAAAGAACAAAAAAAGACATGTACACAGCAAAATCATCAAGATTTGCGTTAGACAAAAGAGGTTATAACTTAGACTCAAAGATCTCAACATAATTTGATAAATGTTCAAAAGAAACAACTTCTCCAGATATGTGAGGATGCTTGGATTAAGAAGTGTAATTCCTTGACTGGGCTGAACGAATCACACCCCTTCCTGGCATTTTATTTTACCTTGGGATCAGAGGGAGAGTGAGTCAGTCCTGTTTCGACTGTGGGAACAGCAAGATGTGAAAACTGGGCCAGTCTGTAGTGATAATGGGGTCCCCAGGTGGAGAAAGGCGTAACAAAGCTTTTCCTTATGACGTTCGTCTCTCATTAAAGTCTTTCCTTGATAGAGCCGCATCCTCACCCTTCTTGGTGTTTGGTTGTTTGTTCAACCCCTCCTTTGATTATATAAGAAAATCCAGTATCCTATTAAATCCCTTCATGTGCTTAAGCTAATTTGAGTTGATCTTTTATCACATTCAAAGAAAAAAAACAAAGCAACTCATGATTAATGCACCATCGAACTGAAAATATATGAACTATTTGTCTCGAGGAATTTCAGGGCTATGTCAGGATTTTTAGTTCTTGATGTAAGGAGGCCAAATTCTTTGATAGAGCTGCCAAATGATCCCTACCTTAAAAGGGCTCTGCAAGATCTGAGGGAGATGAAAGCAGTCAGAGGATAGCCCTGTTGTGGATCAGACATTTACATAAAAGGAAAGCACCCAGCACATCTGCATGGGAGCACACTGCCTGGCTGCGGGGAGATGCTAATAAGAATCTCATACCCTGCCCCTGGGCTTGCTGAGCTGCCCGTAAAGGAGAGGCATTAATGTGCCCACAAGACCTGAGCCTTTGAATGTCGAGATGGAATCTTCAAGATAGTGTTCAGTAGAGAGGTTGTGTACGAGCCAATCACATACAAGTCATGTCAGTGATTCACAATAACTTTTAGACAATTCAAGAATGCCATTTATATGAGTGAATGCCACGAGTCATTTTTTTCCTAGACAGAAGCTTCAAACACCAGGCTGTCACATTCAAAACAATCTACGGCCCAATTCCTATGAAGCCTTCACAAGCTCCTTAGAATCAGGTGCCTCTGCAGGGGGAACAAGCAGGCAGGGGAGAAGGGGAAAGGGCAGGGGAGGGGCCAGGAGGGGAGCCTGCTCACTGGTTCCAGCTCCATGCCATGAAAGGGAGCTTAGCTCCTTAGGTCAACATCTGCAGGTGCCAGTCCTGCCCCCCTGAAGCCTGATATTCTGAAAGGAGGAGCCGCACCCTACCTGGCAAGAGAAGAGGAGAAAGACCAGTTCTAGAGAAAAGCTTTAACCTGACAGCATGTTCCATCCCCCATTCAGCACCACTTCCCAGGTCCTCCTGATGGTGGGTTGAATTGTGTCCCACCCCCCAATTCATGTCCAACCAGAGTCTCAGAAGTGCCCTTGTTTGGAAATAGGGTCTTTGCAGATGCGTTTGCAAGAACCTTGAGATTAAGTTATCCTGGATTTAGGGTAGGCCATAAATCTAATGACTGATGTGCTTATTACAAGAGAAGAGGACACAGAGAAACATGGACAGGGAAGGAGGCCGTGTGAAGAGAAAGGCAGAGATTGGAGGGAGGCTGCCACAGGTCATGGAGTGCTGGGGCCACCAGAAGCTAGGAAGAGGCAAAGAAGGATTTTTCTCTAAAGCCTTCATGGGGAGCTTGGCTCTGCTGACACCTTAATTTTGGAGTTCTAGCCTCCAGAACTGTGAGAGAATAAATGTCTGTTGTGCTTTTGTTTTTATTTTTCTGAGACAGAGTCTTGCTCTGTCGCCCAGGGTGTAGTGCAATGGCGTGATCTCAGCTCACTACAACCTCTACCTCCCAGGTTTAAGCGATTCTCCTGCCTCAGCCTCCCAAGTAGCTGGGATCACAGGCACCCACCGCAACGCAAGGCTAATTTTTGTAGCTTTAGTAGAGACAGGGTTTCGCCATGTTGGCCAGGCTGGTCTGGAGCTCCTGACCTCAGGTGATCTGCCTACCTTGGCTTCCCAAAGTGCTGGGATTACAGGCATGAGCCACGGCGCCTGATCAACGTCTGTTGTTTTAAGTCATCAAGTTTGTGGTAATTTATTTATTTATTTTTTTACAGTAGCCTGTTTTGAATGAAACGTTTTCAATTTATCAACTTAGCTGGTAGCTACTATTCTCAGGTACCCCTTCAATGATACAACCACAACCTGAAAGTTTAAGAGTGTTTAGTACTTACAGACACTGGGGGGTACACAGCATACCTGGAGGCCACAAACACACACACAGAAGTCAGGGGACACACACAGGCAGGGAGAGAGAAGAGGAGTAGCAACTGACTACATACTGGGGAATAGGATGTGGGTCACCTTAAGTTAGAGGGCAAATGCCTGAATGGTCCTTTAAAGAAACAGAAGGCAAGCAAGGAGCCCTGTCTGCAAAGCAAGAGGAATGTCTCTATGTTCTTATCTTTGGCCACTGGCTTGAGCCTTTGGGTGTGGTGTAGAACCGGAAACTGTGTCAAGGGTGACTGAGCCCTGCCTCTGGCATGAGAAAGCTAAACCTGGATTTTAAATGGATTCTAAGGCCACATAAAATGATATGCATCTACTACATAGCCACAAGGCACCAACATAGGCTGGAGGCCCCTTAGGCTTCCCTTCTGCACCCAGAAGCAAATGCTCCTGGCAGACCTACTTCCTCCCACACATCTTCTCTCGCCCCAGCGCCTCTCATCTTTGCCCTCCACTTTCCCATCCCAATATCAAAGCACCCATTTTCTAAATGGGAGTCGCATCAGTTGAAGCTCCAAGGAAAATCTGTTTGTTTGAACCACTTTTTTGTTGTTGTGTGTGTGTGTTTTGAGATGGAGTCTTGCTCTGTAGCCCAGGCTGAAGTCCAGTAGCGGGATCTCAGCTTACTGCAAGCTCTGCCTCCCCGGTTCCAGCGATTCTCCTGCCACAGCCTCCTGAGTAGCTGGGACTACAGGCACCCACCACCAAGCCCGGCTAATTTTTGTATTTTTAGTAGAAACGAGTTCTCGCCATGTTAGCCAGGCTGATCTCAAACTCCTGACCTGGTGATCACCCGCCACGGCCTTTCAAAGTGCTGGGATTACAGGCGTGAGCCACTGCTCCCAGTTCTTATTAGAAAAGATGATACCGACTGGGCGCGGTGGCTCATGACTGTAATCCCTCCTGTGGGAGGCCAAGGCAGGCGGATCACCTGAGGTCGGGAGTTGAAGACCAGTCTGACCAACGTGGAGAAACCCAGGCTCTACTAAAAATACAAAATTAGCCAGCCATGGTGGCACGTGCCTGTAATCCCAGCTATTCGGGAGGCTGAGGCAGGAGAATTGCTTGAACCCCGGAGGCGGAGGCTTCAATGAGCTGAGATTGTGTCACTGCACTCCAGCCTGGGCAACAAGAACGAAACTCCATCTCAAAAAAAAAAAAAAAAAAGGGGGGAGGGGTGGCTCATGCCTGTAATCCCAGCACCTTGGGAGGCCGAGATGGGCGGATCATGAGGTCAGGAGATGGAGACCATCCTGGCCAACATGGTGAAGCCCCGTCTCTACTAAAAATACAAAAATTAGCTGGGCTTAGTGGTGCGTGCCTGTAAACCTAGCTACTCCGGTGGCCAAGGCAAAATAAATAAATAAATAAATAATACCACCATTTCTCCAACACATTTCCATTTTTAAAGCGGATCCTTAAAAACAAATTCTCAGTTAGTAGAATGTCCTATATGGGGAGAATATTTGAGGACTAGACACAGCTTCCCTTCTGAACAAGAAGAAACATTCACCCTAGGATTCTCCAGGTTAGGATTTGGGAGCCTTAGAGGGACTTCAGAGCAAGAACTCGGTTACCCCAAGAGCTCCTGCTACCCACTCACCCCACTGATTTCCATCAGTCAAGATCATGTCAAAAATACTTTCCTCATCTTGACTGTATATATTCCCCTGCCATCTTCCTAGCCCTGTGTCCCAATCCCACAAAGCCATGAGAGCAAAAACAGACCTTTGAGATCCCTTCACTCAAAGTCCTCAGTATACAGGTAAGGAAATAAAGGCCCGGATGAGCATTGATGCCATGCAGTTCACAGGATTGCGATGAGAACCATGATCTCTTCCACTCTCGTGCCACCATGCCTTCCACTAGGCATGGTGGCACGTGCTTGTAATTCCAGCTACTCAGGAGGAAAAGGCACGAAAATCGCTTGAACCTAGGAGGCAAAAGCTGCAGTGAATCGAGATCGTGCTACTGCACTCCAGCTTGGGTGACAGGGAGAGAGTCTGCCCTCCTCCCCCCAAAAAACAGAAAGAAATACAGTAACTGACACTTGTTGGTTGCTCACCATGTGCCAGGCACTGTGCTTAGTGCTTTGGATACATTAGATCATTTAATTCCCTCTGAGATATGCAAACCCTTCGTTAAATTCACAAACATATGCAAGAATGTACAAGAATAGTCCACTACCAAAAGAGAAAAAAGATGGCAAGAAGATGATGCAAAACATTTCTTTTCCCTACTGAGAACCTTTCAGCTTGTCGGCTCAGATGCATCTGAGTGATCCCTCTCTTTCTGGTCTCATCCTCTGGCCCCCTCACTCAGGATCCTTCTGGCCCTTTCTGCCCTATGTTCTTCCCCCATGGGAGTTAGTTGCCCCTTATAGAGAGGAGGGGCACCGTGAGATCCTCAGTGTTCCGAGTGTCAGTTCTGTATGTCCTGGGAAGGCCTTGCCAGGCCTTTATTGGGTCCAGGAAGAAGCATCCCCAGCATGGAGCATCTACAGGAAAAAACCTCCTCTTGCTAACATAACCACCGCTCACAGCAAAACGTCAGTCAGTTATCCAAACAAAGCCTTGGTCTTTTCCCTGTCTTCCTGTGTACCCATTTAGCACCTAGACTGAAGATGGTCAAGGAGAGGGGAGAAGAAATGGGAGAGCAAAAGAAACCCCCGTCTAACCACAGAGAGGTGCTCCTCCGAAGTGGAGTTAGGTTCAGTAACTTCACCAAAGAACCATGAAACCAAAGGGCCAGTTTCAAACCAGGCTCTGTTTTTGTCTGCTATGTCTCATCTGCTCAGGGAGTTGAACTGTAACAGTCCAGAGAGTTTGGCCCTAGGCGTCTGCTTCCTCAACTATCTTCTAGTGACAAGGGAAACCATCTCAGCCTCAGCCATGCCCTTGTCAGGACCCCTCTAAGAACTGGGGTTAATTTTGGAAATAGGGTGAGCTCAGAGGAGCTGGAAAGTTGACAGTGCTCATATCTTTCACTACCTCTTTGTGTTCCTGTCCTCATGCCTTCATCTTTATCATTCATTTTTTGAGACAGGGTCTCACTCTGTTGTCCAGGCTGGAGTGCAGTGGCGTGATATTAGCTCACTGAAGCCTCTGCCTTCTGGGTTCAAATGATTCTTGTGCCTCAGCATCCCCAGTAGCTGGGATTACAGGTGCACACCACCAGGCTAATTTTTGTATTTTTAGTAGAGAAGGGTTTTGCCATCTCGGCCAGGCTGGTCTTGAACTCCTGACCTCAAGTGATCCACCCACCTCAGGCTCCCAAAGTGCTGGGATTACAGGCATGAGTGACCATGCCTGGCTTGGTCTTTATCAATTATAACTCAGACCACATAGTTGCATGGCCTCCATTTCCCAGTTCATGCTGAACTGGAGGCAAAAAGAAGCCACATTGACAATAGTGATTCTGCAGTCGCTTCCCTCTGGGGCCTCCTGCTCCCCCTTTCCCACCTCAAGCCTCCATCCTAGGGTATTTCACCAGCACTTATTCCCATCCCCACTCTACTGATCCTGCTTGTATGAAAAATGAGGGGACTTAGCTTCCTACTGCGGTTCCCACCACCTACCATCCTGGCACCAGCCCTGCCAGGCAGACACTGCTTCTGGTCAGTACTCCCAAAAGGACACACCATGGGTGCCTCAGAAGTGGGGAGAACCTCCTTCAATACCTTATGCAGAAACCTGTAGATACACCAGATATCTGGGTCTGATCCCTAAAGACCTTTATTTCTTGGACATGTGGACATAAGCCACTTCTGTGCCCCTTCTTCCTTTTGCTCCTTCTTGATGAATGAAAAAAAAAAAAAGATGGCGGCTAGAACTGGAGCAACAAACATAGACTACAGGTGACCTTGGAAAAAGAGGCCACGGGCTGCTGATTAACAAGCTAGAATGAGCATTTGATGACTATATCAACTGGATTTGCTTCCAGACTCTCATATGAGAGAGAAACAAACTTCTATCTCCTTTGACACACTGCTGTTTTGGGATTTCTGTACATCATGGTTGAACCTAATCCTAGTAACATCCTTTAGCTCTGTTTGTACTTAAGTGCTCAGTTAAGTGTGTTTAGTTGCAAGTAACAGAATACCAGGCCAGTGGAGATTTGAGCTATAAGACATTTCATTGTCCCCCATTATAAGATGTCTTGAGGTAGGGAGTTTCAGAAATGTGTTCTGTGGTTCAGCAGCACCAGGACACAAGGAAAGCATCTCTGGGGTTCTCCGGAACTGCTGGTCACAATCTGGGTGCCGCAGCACACTCTCACACAACAGCATCCGGAGCAGGAAGGAACTCTGTTATTAATAAGAGAATCTTTCCCATGAGTCTCTGAGCAGGTTTCCCCTTACCACTCACTGCCCACCCCTAGTCCAGTCACTGCCAATGGAGAGCAGGATTGGCCAAACTAGTGAAGCCCATAGTAATTTATTCCCTCTGTGGTGAGGCACATTTTTGTTCAATCAAAACCACAGCTCCATTAGCAAACAAGCAGAAAGAATAGTTGGGAAGTGGGCATGGGGATGGGCAACTAGCACATCTGCCTCACAAATCAAAATGCTCGCTCTGCAGGGATAAAGGCATTTGGGTCCTTTATTTGATTTTGTTCTCTATTTGGGTTGACATGGTTCCAAAAGTCCAAAACTAATTCATTCACTTAGGACGTGTAGCTTTTCTACTTAAAATAGACTACCTGATTATTTGGGGCTAAGGAAAAACTACGTGAGAACAATATTTAACCAATCTAACAATTAGGAAAGATGATTTTATCTTTTATGCTCTTGGAGAGCAACAAGAATTGCTTATTTTAAGAAACACCCTTCTCAGTGGCTCTGGAGCCATTCTCTCCCAGCCTGCCTCCCTGGATTGTTGGTTCTATTCTTGAATCATGTGTGTCTGCTCTTTCTCCATGGAGCTCTCTGGATCTCCTTCCTCATGCAATTCCCTCCCTTTTCTTCCAGGCTGGCCCTGTGCCTCCTCTTTTGTTATTGTTCCTTTTCTCTTTATTCCTTTTGTCTTTCTTGACCCTTTCCTCCTCCCCCTGCCTTTCAACCGCTCCTGATGTTGAAGCATTCCTGCTAGAATCTGCTCTTTCATTAGATTTGTTTCCATGTTTATTTTTGTGACTTTTAAAAGCAGGTGAGTTAAATGCTTGTGCACTGCCCTCATAGGAAAAGCTTTTACAAAATTAAACTAAACTAAATGACACACCCACAAAAACAACCTTCCCCATTTCTGTCACGTGACTGATTAATTGCACTCAGTATTTGGTCTTGTGATGGAAAGGACTAGCAAAACACAATATCCTATCAGGCTCTCTTCTTTGATTTGATCTAATTAATTCAGCCAAGCTCTGGCAGACAGTGCAAAGCCATATGGGCTGTCATGAAGCCCAGCAAATATTCATGTAGCTGGAACCTCTCAGGTACTTGGCTATCGACACAGAGATCTGGCTTGGACCCAGCACTGAGCTGGAGTGTCCTGCATGGGGGCTGCTGTGGACTGAATTGTGTTTCTCCAAAATCCATATGTTGAAGCCTTAACCCTCAATGTGACTATTTTGGAGATAGGGTTTTAGGAGCTAATTCAGGTTAAATGATGTCATCAGGGTGGGTCTGTAATTTGGTAGTACTGTGGCCTTATAAAAGAGGAAGAAAAGATCTCTCTCTCTGTCTCCCTTCTGCCATGTGACAGCCCCACAAGAAGTTAGCCGTCTGCAAGCCAGCAAAAAGAGCCCTCAAAAGAGACTGAGTCTGCTGGCACCTTGATCTTGGACTTCTCAGCCCCCACAATAGTGAGGAAATTAGTTTCTATCGGCTAAGTCATGCAACCTATGGGTATTTTGTTATTGCTGACCAAGCCAACTCATCCAGGGCATGATGTGAGCACAAAGTGATGACTAAAACAACATGGGACAATTCCCTACCCAGCCTCCTCCCAGCTTTTGTAGTTGAAGCTTCATCCACCTAAGTAGACTCAGCTTGCTCATCTGTGAATCAATAGAGTAAACTCTGGCTTCTGGGTGGGGTGGTGGTGGGGATGGGGATTATAGTCGCCTGGTGGGTTCATCTTGTCCACTGCACAGACAAAACCAATTCACTGAGACACGGACATTGCTGGAGAAAAAGAGTTTAATTATCGCAAGGCTAACCAAGTAGAAGATGGGAGTAATTAGTCAAATCACCCTCCCTGAAATCTTGGAGGCTAGAGTTTTACAAGGATAGTTTGGTAGGCAGGAGGCTAGGGCATGGTGAGTGCTGATTGCTTGGGGATGCAATCATAGAGTGTGGAAAACAGTCCTTGTGCAGAGTCAGCCTCTGGGCGGAGGCCATAGGACTAGTAGTTGAGTCATGAGTCATGAGTCCAGGTAGAGCCAGTCAGTCACCAGAATGCAAAAGTCTGAAAAACATCTGAAAAGACCAATCTTAGGTTCTACAAGAGCAATGTTATCTATAGGGTCAATTAGGGAAGTTATGAATCTTGTGACCACCCTTACAAGACTCCTGAACAGTAAACAATGACTGGTTATCATTCAACTATGCATAGATCTTAGCAGAAATTAGGCCTCTATCATAATCCTAATCTCATGGCCTTTCATTAGTCTTACAAAGGCAGTTTCAGTCCCTAAACAAGGAGAGAGTCAGTATTAGGGGGGGACTATTATCCTCCTTGTTTCAAAGTTAAACTATAAACTAAATTCCTCCCGTGGTTAATTTGGCCTATGCCCAGGAATAAGCAAAGAGAGCCAGCCTGTTAGGCTAGATGCAAGATGGAGTCAGTTAGGTGACATTTTTCTCACTGTTATAATTTTTGCAAAAGTAGTTTCAGGAGAGAACAAAATTTTGCTGAAATAAATGATACCTCTTTCATATTTATGGTGATTTCTTTATTTCTAGGATGATTCTTCCTTTATAATTTTATTCATAAATTTTAGTATGTATCTCTTAACAATACTCTTAAAATAACCATTATTATAACATTTCTCAAAATTGAATTCCACAACATCATCATGTAGTATGTGTTCCTACTTCTAATTATTTCATAATGCATTAATGTGTGCATTTTCATTTTTACACATTGTTTATTTGAATCAGGTGCCAAATAAGGCTCACCAATGCCAATTGGTTATGATGTCTCTAAGTCTCTTATAATCTATAGGATCCTCTTTCATCATTTTATTTCACTGCACTTTTGTTGTTGTTGATGAAGAAACAGGGTGATGTACCATACAGAGTTTCCCGGTTTGGATGTTCTCATTATATCCCCATGGTGTTTTCTGTTTGTTTGTTTTTGGTTTTTGTTTGTTTGTTTCTGAGACAGAGTTTCACTCTTGTCGCCCAGGCTGGAGTGCAGTGGAGCGATCTCTGCCCACTGCAACCTCCGCCTCCTGGGTTCAAGTGATTCTCCTGCCTCAGCCTCTCAAGTAGCTGGAATTACAGGCATGTGCCACCACATCTGGCTAATTTTTGTATTTTTAGTAGAGACAGAGTTTCACCATATTGGCCAGGATGGTCTTGATCTCCTGACCTCAGGCGATCCACCCTCCTTGGCCTCCCAAAGTGCTGGGATGACAGGCATGAGCCACCGCGTCCAGCTCTCCATGGTGTTTTAACATGTTACTTTTGTGTGTGTGTGTGTGTGTGTGTGTGTGTGTGTAATTTCTTGTGAAGGATTGGTTGGATCTAGGGGCTTGATCACAAAGAGGATGAATTATTTCAAGAGTGCGTCATAAGTGGTGATATGTGCTTCCATCAGAAGAATATAACATCAAGTTGTTTCTCTTTGTGTGATGTTGGTAGACACTGATGATAAATACACAGACCCTTTAATACATTAAGAGATGCAAAGTGACGATATTGAATCAATTATTTCCATTTATTAGCTGGAATAATTCTATAAGGAGAAATTTGTCTGTCTTAGTCAGCTTGGGCTATTACAACAAAGATACCACCAATCGGGTGGCTTATCAACAACAGAAATTTATTTCTTACAGTTCTGGAGGCTGGAAATTCATAGATCAAGGTGCCAGCGATTCAGTGACTGATGAGGGCCCACTTTCTGGCTTATCGATGACCTTCATCTCAGTGAGTCCTCACATGGCAGGGGTGGGTGAATGAGCTCTCTACAGTTTCTTTTATAAGGATGCTAATCCCACTCATGACCCCCTTCCAGACCAAATCTCCTAGGAAGAGCCATTTCACTGGGGGTTAGGAGTTCAAGATAAGAATTTTGGGGGAACACAAACATTTGGTCTACAGAATTCTCCTCAACTACCATTTAGTTACCCAGTGGTACAGCTCATATAGGACCATCAGATAAATTCTTGATTATTTTCCTTTGTTTATTGGTTTTTACATTAATAAGCTGGTTCACTAGCATTCTCCAAGGGAGACCAGTGGACAACAGTTCAAGTTGACTTCATTCTGTATTATTATGAACTTGCCCACCCTCTTAATAATGTTAAAATTGTCTAAACTTTAGCCAAGGGAAGCTTCTTCAGGTTTTTTCCTGGGGTTCTTTTAACATGACTTGGTAATCTTTGATCTCTTCATTTCATCTTGGCTCTCTGATCCAGAGAGACATTTAGGCTCTTCCAGTACAGTTCCTGACCCAGACCTGGAATCAGTCATTTCTTCAAGTAACTTTGTTTCCTTTTAGTGGGAAATGAAATTGCACTATCACAGTCTAGCTGGTGGGGATATTTACTGCTATGAGCTTGATCATTATTTTCTCAGTATTTTCACAGACAGAACTAAAAAACTGTTTTCTCTAAAAATAAAATGTCATGAGAACATACTGATACTTCCAATTCAAATTCAGAAGTGAAGGGTTTACTTAAACTTTTCTATCTTAAATATGTCCTTTCTCCCGTACCAGTAAAACTGACTGTCAATGACAGAATAATACGATTAGTGAAAACACCTTTGCAAAATCAAAGCAGCAAGAGAAATCTGACATGGTTGACTCCATCTCGCTTCTAATCTCCAAACTGTCATTGGTCATTCCTGGGGATAGGCCAAGTTAATTTGGGGAAAATTTTAGTTTATACTTTTAAATTTGAAAGCAAGGATGGTAATAGTCCCTTCCTAAAACTAACCCCTACCTTGCTCAGAGACTGAAAACTATTTTTGTAAGACTCATGAAAGGTCACAAGATTAGGATCATGGGAGGGGCCTGAATTCTGCTAAAATATAGGCACAGTTTCTATAATCCCTTAGTGCTCAGGACTCAGGAGTCATGTGGTCAGAGATCACAAGATTTGTGACTTCCCTAGTTGCTCCCTATAGATAACATCACTATTGGAGAACTTAAGATTGGTCTTTTGAGATGTATTTTAGACATTTGCATTCTGGCAACCAACTAATCCCACCTGGACTTGTGATTCATGACTCTGCTGTGGGGTCCTGTGGCCCCCATCTAGAGGCAGACTCAGCACAGGAGGACCATCTTCCACACCCCTAAGATGGCATCCCCAACCAATCAGCAGCATCCATCCCCTGTCCCACCAAACTATCCTTGACAAATTCTAACCTCCCAGCCTTCAAGGAGATTGATTTGAGTAATAACTCTGTCTCCCTCGTGGCTGGCCTCAAGTCAGTTAAACTCTTTGCTGCAATGCCACGGTCTCAGTGGATTGATTTTGTCTGTGCAGCAGGCAGGAGGAACCCACTGGACAATTACATTAGAATAGCATACTGTTATTCATTTACTTTATCCTACCATACACCCACAGACGTCTTGGAGAAGGAATGCCAGCACTCGCCCATGATATGAATACTATAACCATTTTAAATTTCTTCCCATTATATTTGTCCTTAAGATATATCCCACTAGAATGTATAATCAAATTATTGTTTTTAAAGTCTCTTAGAATAGTTATCTGTCATGTGAACTATTCTTCACATCTTCCAGAATGTACAGAGTGTAGATCTGAGAGGTCTGAAGAGGGCCAAGCCAGAATGGAGGTAAAGGACCTGTCTAAAGAAGGACCACATTCCTTCCAGGAGAATCAGATGCACTCACATCCAACTTAATTTCATCCTGCTGCTTCCTTCGTTTACACCCTCTAACTCCTCATTTCCCTGTTATCTCACCCCACGCTCAGCTATGCCAATGCTGCCTCTCAGATTTATTAAAAATGTTTCTAGGCCGGGCATGGTGGCTCATGCCTGTAATCCCAGCACTTTGGGAGGCCAAGGCGGGCGGATCACGAGGTCAGGAAATCGAGACTATCCTGGCTAACGTGGTGAAACCCCGTTTCTACTAAAATAAAAAAAAAAAAAAAAAAAAATTAGCCAGGCGTGGTGGCGGGCGCCCGCAGTCCCAGCTACTCGGGAGGCTGAGGCAGAAGAATGGCGTGAACCCAGGAGGCGGAGCTTGCAGTGAGCCGAGATCTCACCACTGCACTCCACGCTGGACTACAGCCAGACTCCTTCTCAAAAAAAAAAAAAAATGTTTCTATACCTTTGATGCAGCAATTTCATTTCTGACCATTTATAAGTAAATTACGCAAAGAAGGAAAAAACACTTATGCCACAAAGATTTTAATAATTCATGGACTGAAAGATAGTTCTTAAACTTTAAAATGAAAAAATTATTTCCTAAAGAACTTATGAAGAATGTAGATTCTGGACAGACACAATGGCTCATGCCTATAATCCTAGCATTTTGGGAAACATAGGCCAGTGGATCACTCGAGCTCAGAAGTTCCAGACCAACCTGGGGAACATGGAGAAACTCCATCTCTACCAAAAATACAAAAAATTAGCTGGGTGTGGTGGCACACACTTGTGAGGCTACTTGGGAGGCTGAAGCAGGAAGACTGCTTGAGCCTGGGAGGGGATGGTTGCAGTGAGCTGAGATCACACTGCTGCACTCCAGTCTGGGCGACAGAGCGAGACTCTGCCTCAAAATAAATTAAAATTAAAATTAAAATAAATAAAATAGAATTGTCGATGAAAAGAATCGAACTCTGTAAAATATTTGAAAAGATTTATTCTGAGCCAAGTATGAGTGACCATGGCCCATGACACAGCCCTCAGGTGGTCCTGAGAACATGTGCCCAAGGTGGTCCGGGTGCAGCTTGTTTTAATATATTTTAGAGAGGCATAAGACATCAATCAAATACATTTAAGAAATACCTTGGTCAGCTTGGTTTAATATATTTTAAAGAGACTTGAGACATCAATCAAACACATTTAAGAAATACCTTGGTTGGCTGGGTGCGGTGGCTCACCCCTGTAATCCCAGCACTTTGGGAGGCCGAGGCGGGTGGATCACCTGAGGTCAGCAGTTTGAGACCAGCCTGGCCAACATGATGAAACCCTGTCTCTATTAAAAATACAAAAAATTATCCAGGCATAGTGACGGGTGCCTGTAATCCCAGCTACTTGGGAGGCTGAGGCAGAAGAATGGCTTGAACCCAAGAGGTGGAGGTTGCAGTGAGCCGAGATCTCGCCACTGCACTGCAATCTGGGCGACGAGTGAAACTCCGTCTCAAAAAAAAAAAAAAGAAAAGAAATACATTGGTTTGGTCTAGAAAGGCAGGACAACTCAAAGGAGGGCGGGGCGGGAGTGGGGAGCCTCCAGGTTACAGGTGAATTTAAACATTTTTCTGGTTGACAATTGGTTGAGTTTGTCTAAAGACCTGAGATTCTTAGAAAGGGAAAGTTCAGGTTAAGATAAAGATTGTGGAGAACCAAAGTTCTTTTGAAGTCTTATATGGCTGCCCTTACAGACAATAGATGACAAATGTTGCCTATTCTGATCTTTGTTAATTTATTTAGGGTTGGGAGGGTCTAGAAGAAAAAGATCTGGCTATATTAATAAAGATTCTTTACAGATGCAATTTTCCCCCCCCACAAAGAACAGCTTCGCAGGGCCATTTCAAAATATGGCAAAGAAACATGTTTTGGGGTAAAATATTTTGATTTTTTTCCTGTCTCATAACGTGTGCCAGAGTCAGATTGGAAAGTAAGTCAATATATAGGGTTAAATAAAACCATCTGATGAGAATTTATGATTTGTAGGACATGACTTCCCAGACACCTTAGATAGGAATTTGGGCAAGACTAAAAAAAAAAAAAAAAAAAAATCAGAGCTTAGCCCCCAGAATGTAGATGCTATTTGCGGCTTTTAAGCACATTCCCTTGACCACTGAGAAAGAAAATAAAATTTTAAGGCCCCAACTGACTGAATGGATCCCCTCTTGGCCAAGGATATCCCCAGAGAAATTTCGGAAGCTAAATTCACAGCCATGATGGCATGGGAAATCGAACATGCTTCATTATATCCCCTCCCTCGATAACAGTCATGGGTTTTCTTCTCTAAGAGCTAAATAAAAACCAACTTTTTCAAGACTGCCAGCTTATTTCCCCAGATAAAGAACAAAGACAAGATTAGATTAATCATTCCTTCACCTCTCCCTGAGATAGATGAGATTAATTATTCTTTCACCCCTCCCTGAGCCATCTGCTTCTTCTATTCCCTTTTTCTTCAAATGTTCACCTTACGATATGTAAAATGTAGATTTTCTGGACAGTAATTAAAGTTTCACAAGTATGCAATAAGTTGTCTCACTGCCATCCCCGCCCCCCAATTTTAAGGAAAATAAATAAATATGGAACCTCTTAAGAATCTTTTTGGAAGAAACAGCCACAGATACTTCAATGACTTGTGTTTTTCCTGGGCACACCATCAAGCTGGCTCAATAATCCTCGATGATTTGAAACTTATGCCTCAATTGCTCATTTTGGTCATCACTACCAATTAAGTTGGGCACTCTTTCATGTGTCTATTGGCATTTTTATTTCCTTTTGTGTGAAGTGCCTCATTTATGTAGGGGTTTTCTCATTTTTTTCTATGGATTCTCAGTTCTTGCCTTATTGATTTGTAGGAATTTTTAACATAGTCAAGACTAGCCTTTTGTGGTAATACATGTTGCAACTATTTTTTTCTACTCTGTGTTTTCCCTTCTTACTCTCTTTATGATGCTCTTTCATAACCAAAGTTTTTAATTGTATTATAATGTTAAGTTTGTCAACTTTTTTTCTACATGATTAAGAAATTCTTCCTCGCTCTTGGGTCATGAAGTCTTTCTGTCTTCTATGGGATGTATAATTTTACTTTTCACATTTAGCTCTTTTAGCCTCCGAGAATTGATTTTTATGTATGATATGAGGTAAGCCTCAACTTTTACCTTTTTCCATACAGATATCTACTAGTCCCAGAACTATCATTCAAAAGCCCATTTTCCCCACTGATATATACAATGTGACCCTCATCACAAAAATTTTCTAAATAAGCATATTTATTTCTGGAGCCTCTATTCCATCAGTCTGTTTATTTCTCCCTGTATCAATGCCATGCTATGTAAATGCCATAGTTTATATCATATAGAAGGACAAATTCACCCCTTATACTTTTCTTCAGAAGTATAACAGCAAATGTCACACTTAATGTTTTTAGTGGGTTTCTTTTTTGCATTTTCATTTGTATTTTCATATATTTTAGAAGCAGTGAATCAATTTCTAATCTAATCCATGAGCATGGTATATCTCTTCATTTATTTGTTTTCTTAGATGCTCAATACAGTTTTATTATTTTCTCTATAAAGTTCTCCTGCACATTTTTAAAACCATTTATTTCTAGGTATGTTTAAATGTTCAGGTTAAAATGCTTTCTTTTCATTTTCTCATTGTTTGTAGCTACCACACGAAATGTAAGTAAATAGTGCTCATTAAATTTGTATTCAGCAAAATTGCTAAACTCTTTAATTCATTCTAATAACTTCTCTATAAGTCATTTGCATTTTCTATGTAAATTATTATATCATTTACAAAGAGCTACAGTTTTGTTTCTTCCTTACCAATCTTAATACTTTTTATTTATTTTTCCTGTCTTAATGTTCCTGAACCTCTGATACAATAGAAATGGTGATAGTAGATGTCCTTGTCTCATTCTGACCAAAGGGAAAGTTTTCATTTTTCATTGCTAAGTTTAACATTTGCTATAGATTTGTTAGATGCCCTGAACATAAGAAAGTTCCATTTATTATTAGCTTGCTGAAAGTATTTTCTAAATTCTTATAAATGGATGTCCAATTTTATCAAACATGTAATTTGTTTTAGTGTATCAAGAATATAATTTGGTATACCTTCTGTAAAGATTGAATGTCACTTTGGGAGGCCGAGGCAGGTGGATCACGAGGTCAGGAGTTCAAGACCAGCCTGGCCAAGATGGTGAAACCCTGTCTCTACTAAAAATACAAAAATTAGCCAGGTGTGGTGGCACGCATCTGTAGTCTCAGCTTCTCAGGAAGCTGAGGTGGAGAACTGCTTGAACCCCGGAGGTGGAGGTTTCAGTGAGCAGAGAATGTGCCACTGCAGTCCATCTTGGGCAACAGAGCCAGACTCCGTCTCAAAGAAAAAAAAGATTGAATGTGGTGTATTACAATCATTGATTTTTCTAATGTTAAACCGTCTTGCATTTCTAGAACAAGCCTAACTTGGTCATGATGTATTGCCCTTTATAAAATATATATGGACTTGATTTTTGTAGGGATCTGTATATTTCATTAATTCATCCTCTTAAATGTTTATTGATCACATACAGTGTGCTAGGCACATTTCCACATCAACAAAACAAACCAGAGTCCTTGCCTTTGTGGAGATAAAATTCTATCAAAATGAGACAGAAGATATAATTAAATACAATTCACAAGTCTTATTCCAAGTATTAGAAAGTGAAAAGTGCTATGGAATTTTTTAAATGGAGCAGAAAGGGGGATAGGGAGATCCAGGGATAATTTGGGAGGGTACAGTGGAATAATGTGGTAAGAGAAGGTCTTATTGAAAAGTAACAGCTAAGAAAATATTTTAAAGAGATAAGGGCATTAGCCATGTGGATACCTGGTAAACAGTATTCTAGGAATGGGGAAGAACAAGAATATGTGCAAAGAGGCCAGTGTAGCTAGTCTGGAGTGAGCAGTGAGAGGACCAATAGGTGAGGTGGTCAGAGGAGCTAAAAGGCTAGATCATATGGAGCCTTGTAGACCACTGAAGGATTTGTGAAATGGGGTACTGCAGGGTTTTGAGCAGAAGCATTGTATGATATGATTTTCACCTTAAAGGGACCCCTCTCAAAGCCTTGTTGAGAATAGACTGTAGGAAGGCAGACATGAAAAGAGCAGGACCAGTTAGGAAGCTATTACAATAATTCAGGTGCAAGATAATAGTGGTTCAGGTAAGGTAAACAGTGCAAGTAGTGAATAATGGTTAGAGTCTGGATATATTTGAAGACTAAGACAACAAAATTTCCTGATGAATTGGATGCGTGGTGTGAGGGGGAAATAAAAGAGGAATTAAAACCAATTCTAATTTTTTTTTCATATGTGTGGCTAGAAGAATGGTTTGGCAGATGAAATCCAAAGTTCCTTTTGGTATGTGTTGAGTTTGAGGTTTCTGTCATGAAGCCAGGTAGAGCTGTCAACTAGGCAGCTGAATCTGGAAATTGGGAGAAAAGTCCAGACTAGAGGTAAAAATTTGGGAGTTCTTGGCATATAAATGGTATTTTTAAATTAATGGTAATGATGATATTGCCAAGGAAATATGCATAGATAGAAATAAGAAGAGAAGTGGGTTCACCTTGTTGAACTCCAACATTAAGACTTTGGGGAGAAGAGGATAAATCAACAAAAGAGACGAAGAATAAGAGACAGTGAGATGGGTGGAGAATATGGCAACTGCGCTATCTTGGAAGCCAAAGAAAAGTGCATTTCTAGAAAACAGAAAAAACTTACTCTTATTCTGTCAAATGCTGCTGATAGGTTAAGTAAGATGGTGATAGAGGTTGACCTTAGATTTAGCAAGGTTATTCGTGCCCATAGAAAGAACTATTTTGGTAGAGTAGTAGGAGAAAAGCATGAGTGCATGAAGATGGAATGGAAGGAGAGGACGTAGTGAGAGAAAATAGATAAACATTTGAAGAAAAATGGATATGGGTAACTGGAGGAAGAAGTCTGAATATTGATGGGAACAATTTGGCAAAAGATAAAGTATTGAATACGTAGCAAAGAGGAGAGAACTGGTAAACAAATGTCCCTAAGCAGAAGAGAAGGATAGGATGCAGTGCAAAAATAGAAGGATTATCTTTTTTGGGGGGGTTGTTTGTTTGTTTGTTTTTGAGACAGGGTCTCGCTGTGTCACCCAGACTGGAATGTAGTGGCACAAACATGGCTCACTGCAGGCTGGACCTTCCAGGCTCAAGCGATCCTCCTACCTCAGCCTCCCAAGTAGCTGGGACTACAGTCGCACACCACTACATCTAGCTAATTTTTTTTTTTTTTTTTTTTTTTGAGACGGAGTTTCGCTCTGTTGCCCAGGCTGGAGTGCAGTGGCCGGATCTCAGCTCACTGCAAGCTCCGCCTCCCGGGTTTACGCCATTCTCCTGCCTCAGCCTCCCGAGTAGCTGGGACTACAGGCGCCCGCCACCTCGCCCGGCTAGTTTTCTGTATTTTTTAGTAGAGACGGGGTTTCACCGTGTTAGCCAGGATGGTCTCGATCTCCTGACCCCGTGATCCGCCCGTCTCGGCCTCCCAAAGTGCTGGGATTACAGGCTTGAGCCACCGCGCCCGGCCCATCTAGCTAATTTTTAAAATTTTGGGGAGATGGGGTCTCACTATATTGCCCAGGCTGTTCTTGAACTCCTGGGCTCAAGTGATCCTCCTGCCTCATCCTCCCAAAATGTTGGGATTACAAGCATGAGCCACTGCCCCTGGCTGGGATTGTGTTTAGATAGGAGCATGGAAAAATCTATTATATTTAACAGGCAGGAAATACATGGGTGTAGATGAGAATACTTGCACGGGAGTAGGTTCCGTAGTAGAGGACTGTGGAAGTTCTGATTATTTCAAGTTTCTAAGCAAAGTAAGAAATGAGGGCATTAGCTTAAGGTCTAGAGTTTTAGATATTTTAGACAAAGTTGCTTATATTATCATCTTTTTACTTGTAAAATACAGCATCAGAAGTGGAAACTCATTTTCATTCCTGTTATTGGTTATTTATACCTTATTTTTCTGTTCTTATGTCTTCATTTGTTGTCTGTTTTATTTATTTCTTTACTTTATTTCCTGTCTCTAACTTCTGGTAGCGGGGATATTTTGCTGGTTGTATTCTGATTTGTGACAGACGCCTAGCTCATTCATTTTCAGCCATTCCTCTTGTCCAATATATTTTTAAGATTTAAAATTGCCGGGCGCGGTGGCTCAAGCCTGTAATCCCAGCACTTTGGGAGGCCGAGACGGGCGGATCACGAGGTCAGGAGATCGAGACCATCCTGGCTAACACGGTGAAACCCCGTCTCTACTAAAAAATACAAAAAACTAGCCGGGCGACGTGGCGGCGCCTGTAGTCCCAGCTACCCGGGAGGCTGAGACAGGAGAATGGCGTGAACCCGGGAGGCGGAGCTTGCAGTGAACTGAGATCCGGCCATAGCACTCCAGCCTGGGTGACAGAGCGAGACTCCGTCTCAAAAAAAAAAAAAAAAAAAAGATTTAAAATTTTTTATTATGAAGTATGTTAGCTGCCTTCTACAAGCAATTAAATACGTACTAGTTTTCAGTTCAAAATATTATCTAATTTCTAATACAGTTCCTTCTGTGACCTGTGTTTTATGTTGAAGTATATTTTTTAATTTCTAAAAATACAAGCTTTTCTACTTATTTTTATTATTTATTTTTAGCTTACTTGCATTGCAATTGAGCCAAGCTTTGTAACATTTCAGTTCTTCACAATTTATTAGGACTCACTGTATGACCTTGTATTTTTTCCTTTGCTATAAATGTTTTGTGTATGCTAGGGAAAAATGTGTCAGTGGGTGCAGTTTTCTAGCTATGTTTATTAGGTCAAGTTTATCAATCATGCTATTAAAAGATTCTATAGCTTATCTAATTCTTGTATGCTAAATTTATCACTCAGGGGTTGTTTGCTAAAACCTTCTACTGTGTCTGTGGATATCTCTTTTTTTCCCTTATATTTCAGTTAATATATGTTTACTGGATGTTTACATTAGGTAATTTATACTGCTTAAATGTATTATCTTTTAATTTGAACATTTAGTTCATTTATATTTAATGTAATTGGTAATATATTTTGACTTGTATCAACCATATTACTTTTTGCTTTATATTTTTTCAACCTATTCTATATTTTTTTAAAATCCTGTCATACATACTTAACAAAGCCTGAAGTTAATAAATAGGCATCCTCCTCTGGCCAGTAACAAAAACCAAGAAACTTAGAACACCATTAACTCTATTAACTCTGTTTCCAGCTTGCATATATTGGTGAATATATATTAACTGTATCATATTTTTAACCCCTTAATATATTTCTTTATTGTTTCACATGTTTTTTGTTCCATCTTGCATCTCAGATTTTCCATCTGGAATTACTTTCCATCTGCCTGAAGCTTATTCTTTACAATTTCCTTTAGTGAGCATCTGCTTGTGGCAAACTTTCTCAGCTTTACTTGTCTAAAAATACATTTATGTTGTCCTCATTCTTGATAGATATTTTCATCCGGTCTACAATCCTAGGTTGGCTGTTTTTTGTTTTTGTTTTAATGCACTGACAATATCATTTTACTGCCCTCTGGCTTCTCCTGTTACTACTGAAAAGGTTGCTATCAGTAATGCTGGTCCTTTAAAGGTGAGGGTAGATGGTAACCTAAGTGGCTCCCAGTGAATCATAGCTCCTGGTATTCCTCCTAGATGGAAAGAGGGCCCCGCCTCTGTCCCAGCGATCAGAGTTGAGCCTAGCTTTTAGCCAACTCCCTTGAATAACCAAACAAGTGAGCTCAGGTGAAACTAGCAGAAGAATCTTCTAGTCAACCTACAGAATCATTTTAAAAAATAATAAATCATTGTTGTTTTAAGTCACTAAGGTTTGGGGTGACTAGTTATATGGCAACCTATAACCTCAACAGAAATTGCCACCTAGAACTCCAGTGTTGCAGTAACAAAATCCTAAAGGTAGGCAAACAAACAACAAAAATCTTAAATGTATGATACTGGCTTTGAAACTGGGCAGTGGGCGAAGGCTGAAAACCTGGCTGGAAAATTGTTGATGAAGCCTGGAGGTGCTGCAAACGAACTATGAGTGGAGGCTGGAAAAGCAGGGAGGAAGTTCTTATTGGAAGCTGTTAAGTGGGTAGTCATTATTTTGTACAGTGAAACAATTGTGTCTTATCCCATTCAGGCTGCTATAACAAAAATATAGTAAACTAGGTGGCTTATCAACAACAGAAATTTATTTCCCACAGTTCTGGAGGCTGGGGAGTCCAGGATAAAAGCTGACAGATTCAGTGTCTAGTGAGAGCCCACTTTGCGGTTCATACACAGCTATCTTCTCACTCAGTCCTCACATGGTGAAGGGTAAGAGGGTCTGTAGTCTCTTTTTAAGGGCACTAATCCCTTTCCTGAAGGAAGAACCCTCTTGGCCTAATCACCTCCAAAAGCCGTACCTCCTAATACCATCATTTTGGGGACTGGGATTTCAACATATAAATTTGAGGGGAACACAAACATTCATATGACAGCAAATTGGCAACGCTCTTGCCTGCAGTAACTTGGAAGAGGGGAAAATGGACCTCATTTAGTTATAGTTGTAGTTGTAGCTAAAACGTCCAGCAGAATGCTGAAAGTATTATTTGGCCTCCTTTAGCTCCATATGATAAGACACATGGTATACATGATAAGAGAGAGGAACTAGAAAGAACTTTTCAGTCTGCAAGTAGAATTCAGAGGAAATCCCGAGTGCCCAGGACTTACTGAATTGTTTATTAAAATTGTTCTCATCTTCAGTTTCTTCAGCCAGTAAAAAATTCTCAAAGTAAAACATGCTTAAGATAAAGAGGAAATTCATGTGTGGCAGTAAATTCCTTTATTAAGACCCCACAAAGAGTTAAGGCAGTACTTAGTAGATCCCATTAGCGAGACAAATGGACTTCTATGAATCATAAGGGTAGTGACCTACAATAGCTTGATGTGCCCAGTGTAGACAGAGGTCTGTCTTGGCCTCTTGGGGCCTCATGGCTTTTGGAACATGGGATAAATTCCATCTAGAGTCTTAAGAAACCAAACATATTTTTAAGGAAATTGTGCTTGCTTGGCCTCAAAACAATAAAGAATAGCTCAAAAGAAAGGCTGTTTCTGAGCCCCAATCATCTACAGGCAGAAAAGGTTGAGAATGTCACACAGCTGCAAACATGAGCCATTTTCTTTTCTTTCTTTTCTTTTTT
>NW_016805935.1:1544711-1560273 GCF_001698545.2 Rhinopithecus bieti | reverse complement strand
TTTGTTTGTTTGTTGTTTTTTTTTTTGAGACGGAGTCTCGCTGTGTCGCCCAGGCTGGAGAGCAGTGGCGCCATCTCGGCTCACTGCAAGCTCCGCCTCCCGGGTTCACGCTATTCTCCTGCCTCAGCCTCGAGAGTAGCTGGGACTACAGGCGCCCGCCACCACACCTGGCTAATTCTTTGTATTTTTAGTAGAGACGGGGTTTCACCGTGTTAGCCAGGATGGTCACTATCTTCTGATATCATGATCCACCCGCCTTGGTCTCCCAAAGTGCTGGGATTGCAGGCGTGGGCCACTGCGCCCAGCCAAGGGCCATTTTCTATCAAAAAGGAGAGACGTCCGAGGTTAGACCCAAGGGTCCTGAGGGTGTCACCAAAAACTTAAAAGAACAACACTAAGATATTATAAGAAATGTGTATTTGGTCTCTGCCTCTAGTTCTTGGCACACAGCTCCTAAAACTCTTGTAATCTCCCAAATAGTAAGAGTGTCTTTTGTATGCTAATGAGGTGACTGGCTAGCTCTAGAATGAGGTTGGACCAGAAAGACCAAGGCAGGATTAGAAGGTTGGGACTTTCAGCCCCATCTCACCCTCAACCTCTGGAGAGGAGGAAGGGGTCAAGGTTCTGTTAATCGTCAGTGGCCAAGGATTTCATCAATCATGCCTGTGTAATGAAGCCTCCATACAAACCAAAATGGGCAGCGTTCACAGAAGCTTCCAGAGAGCTGAACATGTTGAGGTTCCTGTAGTGTGGTGCCCAAAGAAGGGCATGGAAGCTCCACGTCTCTTCTCCCATACCTTGCACTATGCATCTTTTCCATCTGGCTGTTCAGTTGTATTTTTTATAATAAATGAGTAAACATAAGTTAAGTGTTTCCCTGAGTTCTAATCGAACCTGAGGAGGAGGTCATAGGAACCCTGATTTACAGCTTGTCAATCAGGAGTACAGGTCATACATAACATGGGGCTTCTGATTGGCATCTGAAGTGGGGGCAGTCCTCTGGAACTGTGCCTTTAACCTACGGGAGCTGATGTTATCTCCAGGTAGCTAGTGTCCGAATGAATTAGATTATTACACACCCAAATGGTATCTGCTAGAGAATTTCTTGGTGTGTAGGTAAAACCCACACACACATTTGATGTCAGAAGTGTTGAGTAGTGTATGAGAGTAGGAAAAATAAGTTTTTATTAATATTTTTTAGACAGGGTCTCACTCTGTCACCCAGGCTGGAGTACAGTGGCACAATCATAGCTCACTTCAGCCTCAAATTCCCAAACTCAAGCAATTCTACCACCACAGCCTCCTGAGTAGCTGGGGCTACAGATGCACACCACCATGACTAATTTGTTTTGTTTTGTTTTGTTTTTCTTTGAAATGGAGTCTCACTCTGTCACCCAGGCTGGAGTGCAATGGTGTGATCTTGGCTCACTGCAACCTCTGCCTGCCAGGTTCGAGCAATTCTCCTGCCTCAGCCTCCCAAGTAGCTGGGACTACAGGTGTGCGCCACCACGCCCAGCTAATTTTTTGTATATTTAGTAGAGATGGGGGGCAGCGGGGGTTCACCATGCTGGCCAGGCTGTTCTCGAACTTCTGACCTCAGGTGATCCACCCACCTCAGCCTCCCACAATGCTGGGATTACAGACATGAGCCACCACACCCAGCCTGCATATTTTTTTTTCCGTAAAAATTACATCAAGTATGCCTGCCTCTCCTACCTCCCTTTCGACCTCCTCCACCTCTTCCACTCTGCCACCCATGAGACAGCAATACCAACTCCTTTTCTTCCTCTTTCTCTTCAGCCTACTCAATGGAAGACCATGAGGATAAAGACCTTTACAATGATCCACTTCCATTTAATGAATAGTAAACACATTTTCTCATTCTTAAGAATTTCTTAATAACAATTTTTAAAATTTTCTTTTCTCTAAGTTACTTTATTATAAGAATACAGTATATAATACACATAGCATACAAGATATGTGCCAATCAACTGTTTATGTTACCGGAAAGGCTTCTGGTCAACAGTAGGCTATTAGTAGTTAAGTTTTGTGGGAATCAAAAGTTATAAATGAATTTTCAGCTGTGCAGGGTGGGTCAATTTCCCTAACCCTCGAATTTTTCAAAAATCAACTGTATTCGTGGCTCCCAATGAATCACACTTCCCGATATTCATGCCATAGCATAGTCTTCTTCCATACTGACTCTGGGCTTGGCCAGGTAACTACTTTGGCCAATAGGGCATCCACAGATACGATGCAAACAGAGGCTATATAAGTATCTGCATTTTGGGGTTTTCCCTCCTGGAATGCTTTTTTTTTGAGACGGAGTCTCACTTTGTCACCCAGGCTAAAGTACAGTGGTGTGATCTCAGCTCGCTGCAACCTCCACCTACCAGGTTCAAGCAATTCTCCTACCTTAGCCTCCCAAGTAGATGGGATTACAGGCGTCCGCCACCATGCCCGGCTCATTTTTGTATTTTTAGTAGAGACGAGATTTCACTATGTTGCTCAGGCTGGTCTCTAACTTCTGACCTCAGGTGATCTGCCTGCCTCGGCCTCTCAGAATGGTAGGATTATTGGTGTGAGCCACTGCTCCTGGCCTGGAATGCTATTTTTGTCATGTGAAGAAACTCAGTCTGTTGTCTTTGATGATGAAAGATCTTATGACAAGTGAGAGATCAAGCCATCCCAGGCATCCCAGTTAAACCCAGCCCCTATGTAACGTACTAGCGGATACAGAATACGGCTGTACGAATGAGCCCACACAAGACAAGTAGAATTGCCTCACCAAACCAGAGAATTGTGATAAATAATAAATCATCACTCTTTTAAGCAACTAAGTTTTGAAGTCATTTGTTATATAATAGATAACTGAAACAAAGGTACTCTATCTTTTTTCTCTGGCTACTTTAAAATTTTCCTTTACTTTTGATGTTCTGCGGTTTTATTATGTCTCTGGCTGTTGTTATTTGTTCCATGTTATATTCATTCACCTTCTCAAATTTGTGGATTTGTGCCTATAATCATTTCTGGAAAAAATTTAGCCATTATCTCCTCTAGTATTGTCTGTGCTCCATTCTTGCTCTGCTCTCCTTACAGAACTCTGATTAGACATAGGGTGGACCTTCTTACCCTATCCTTTGTGGGTCTTCTCTTAGCATCTCTTTTGTCTTTTGCATCTCTTTGTCTCTTGCCTCTATGTTGGATAATTTCTTCTATCTTCCAGTTCAGTAAATAGGCTATATTAAACTTGCTTTTTTATCTTTTTCTTTTTTTTTTTTTTGAGATGGAGTCTCACTCTGTCGTCCAGGCTGGAGTGCAGTGGTGTGATCTTGGCTCACTGCAACCTCTGCCTCCTGAGTTCCAGCAATTCTCCTGCCTCAATAGGAGGCAGGAGAGTAGCTGGGATTACAGGCGCCCGCCACCATCCCCGGCTAATTTTTGTGATTTTAATAGAGATGGCGTTTCACCATATTGGTCAGGCTCGTTTCAAACTCCTGACCTCAGGTGATCCACCTGCCTCGGCCTCCCAAAGTGCTGGGATTACAGGCATGAGCCACCGTGCCCGGCCTAAACTTGCTTTTAGATCTGTCCTTTGAGTGCTTTATTTTAATTACTATGTTTTATTTATGGAGTATCTGTTTGGTTCCTTCTCAAATATACTATATCATTTTTACAGTCTAGGTTTATTTTCAGATTCAATCTTGCCTTTTTTCTTTATACATAATAAGCAGAGGGTTTATTCAAAAGGTGAGTAATTATTTCAGTGGCTGAAGATGCTGCAGGCCTGTTTCTGCCAGATGTTTTTTCTTTCATTTCTTATGCACATGTCTTATTTATTTCTGTCTAATTGCCTTCATTGTTCTTTAGATATTATATTTGAGAATTTTAAAATCTGTGTTTTTTTACTATGGTACAGTATACATATAATATTTATTGTTTTAACCATTCATAATTTTATATGCCATTAAATATATCCACAATGTTGTATAAACTTCACCACTACATTTATCCCAATTATCATTCCCACCTAAAACTCTATACCCATTAAACAGTAACTCCCCTTCCTTTCTCTTCCATCCCTGGTAACCTCTATTCTACTTTCTATATCTATGAATTTGCCTGTTCTAGGTATCTTGTATAAATGGAATCATAGAATATTTGTCCTTCTGTGCCCGGATGATTTCAATAAGCATACTGTTTCAAGACCCATTCGTGTAGCATACATTGTTGGAATTTGTTGATGTGTAAGATAAAGGCATATTCCTCCTAAGAAGATGTGTATTTGCATATTCTGGGTGCCTAGAAGCAGTAACACTATGGGACGACTTTTAAATTAAATTCAGAATTTCAATTTTTTAACCACTCAGATAATATCAAATTGACCTGCAGATATTCAGAAGGGCTCATCTGCTGGGTACAAATTCTCGGAGACTTTTTCTTTCTCTTCTTGCTCTACTGAGCCCCAGCATCTTTGTGGAAGGTGCCTTACTTTGCTAGGGCTGCTATAACAAAATACCACAGACTGGAAAGCTTAAACAACAGACATCGATTTTCTTACAGTTCTGGAGGCTGGAAGTCCCAGATCAAGGTGCTGGCAGGGTTGGGTCCTCTGAAGCCTCTCTCTTTGGCTTGCAGAGGGTCACCCACCTGCTGCCTCTTCACACAGCCATTGCTCTGTGCACTGGTGTCTCTCTGTGTGTCCCAATCTCCTCTTCTTAGAAGGACACCAGTCATATTGGATTAGAACACACCCGAACAACCTTATTTTAATTTAATTACCTCTTTAAAGATCCTATATTCAAATAGGACCTCCGGGTACCAGAGATTTTGGCACATAGCTTTTCATTTAGTCCTCTTGGTTCCTATTTCCATTTAGATTTTAACCTATTAATTTCTTATTATCTTGTCAGCTTTTCCATGTTTGAGTAATGTATCCTTGCACAGTATCAGTATCACAAAGATTATTCTACTGAATTTTGTATAGTAAACATATGACCATTTTGTTAATTTAGTAAAAGTGTTTTCCCACTGTACTTGTGTTTTCTTTTCTTTTCTTTTTTTTTCTTTTGTTTGTTTTGTTTTGCTTTTTTTTTGAGACGGAGTCTTGCTTTGTTACCCAGGCTGGAGTGCAATGGCACGATCTGGGCTTACTGCAACCTCTGCCTCCCAGGTTCACGTGGTTCTCATGCCTCAGCCTCCCGAGTAGCTGGGATTAGAGGCATCTACCACCACACTCAGCTAATTCTTTATGTTTTATTTTTTGTATTTTTAGTAGAGACAGCGTTTCACCAGGTTGGCCAGGCTGGTCTCAAACTCCTGACCTCAGGTGATCCACCCGCCTCAGTCTCCCAAAGTGCTGGGATCACAGGCGTGAGCCACCACACCCAGCCTACTTGTGTTTTTCTTTTATTTTTCAACACACAGAGATGGAATGATTAAGACTAGCAAGGCCTTGTGCACTGAGCACAGAGATGGTCACAAAGTGAGAATTCATTCAATATTTGTTGAATACATAAATGTTATTTATTATTATGTGGTCAAATATGCTGTTCTTTTCCATTGTGCATCTTCCCGTTTCTGGTCTCCAAAAATGAAGAGGGTTATTTCTATTATTTATACATTAAATGGAAGATATTCTGGAGTAAAAAACAAATCATTTAGTAAAAGTGTTTTCCCACTGTACTTGTGTTTTCTTTTCTTTTCTTTCTTTTTTTTTTTTTTTTGTTTTGCTAAATATTTCTAAAATAGATGATATTACAAATGTAGGTAAAGTTAATACCAACCTTAATTTTATTTATTTTTTGTGGAGATGGAGTCCAGCTATATTGCCCAGGCTAGTCTCGAACTCCTGGCCTCCCACCTCAGCCTCCCAAAGTGCTGGGATTACAGGCATGCCACTGCACCTGATCGAACTTTACTTAACTTTATTCAGTCAACCTGATTAAATTATGCTCCAGGCCTCTGATGATATTCTGACTAAAGACCTCATGAAATGTGATTAACACCTTGGATTATGTTTTTCTGTGCTTCTAAAGTAAGTTAATCATATTGGGAGACATGCCTGTATTTTCCCCAAGGCATTTGCTTATTAAAAACATTTTTCTGAGCCATTTCCAAGAACTTGAACCTTGGAGACATCACACCAGTCTCAGGACATAACTTGACAAAGGAATTCGCTTCTCAGAGTCCTCTGCCTCCCCTCAATTTCTGTAATTCTTTTCACCCTTTCCATTTGTAATGCCTAAGAAGCGAGGAGGAACAGGAAATCTCCGTCTTCCTAACAATGGCAGCACTCACAGGATGAGGTCCTTCTCTTCCAAAGGTCCCGGGAGCACGCTCCTCATTTGGTGAGGTGCCTATTTATATCAGTGACCTTCCCCACTTGCAGAACTTGAACAGCTGCGCAATATATATAACGAAATGGAAAGTAACATGACACGTGTTTCAAAGAGAACACTGGGAAAGGAATATGTATCCAACGTTCCTTCCAGCTCTCAAAGGCTATGCTTCCTTGAGTCAATAGCATAAAAATAACAAGGGAGCCACCGTAGAGCATGATTGAGAAGGCTGTTTTAGGGAACATAATTTTGACTCCCTCTTTAGGGAGCCTGAAAGAAAGAAGAAAATGTTTAAGAAAGAAAAAAGGTGGGGGGGGTGCTGCTAATAGCTCTTAATGAGTGATAGAGTTATGCTCTTTTAAAATCTGAAACAGTCCATCTTCAAAGGCACCAATCATTTCACTCAACGTATTTGAAAATAATCATAGATTTACTTATTGGTACCCTTGAGATACAGAATCGTGTTTGTATGACTTTGTATCTGCAGGGCCTATCTAAGGCAGTGCCTGACACACCATTGTCACTCAATTCATGTGTTTTCTTAATGAATTAGGACAATCTCAAGAGTGACAGAGGCTGTGTGTGTGTGTGTGTGTGCACATGCGCGCATGCATATACCACTAATTATAAGGAATCAACATTTATGGTGTACCCGCAGTATACCATATAATCAACATTTATGGTGTACCACATTGCTCAAAGAACTGAGGCTTTTGAGGAGACGCCACAGATGGAGTATAAAACTATTCTAAACTATACATTTTTTTTTGACACGAAGTCTTGCTCTGTTGCCCAGGCTGAGTGCCGTGGCATGATCTCCACTCACTGCCAGCTCTGCCTTCTGGGTTCACACCATTCTCCTGCCTCAGCCTCGCGAGTAGCTAGGACTATAGGCACCCGCCACCACGCCTGGCTAATTTTTTTCATTTTTAGTAGAGACGGGGTTTCACCGTGTTAGCCAGGATGGTCACTATCTTCTGACATCATGATCCACCCGCCTGGGTCTCCCAAAGTGCTAGGATTACAGGTGTGAGCCACCATACCCGGCCTAAAGTGTAACTTTTTTGAAAGCCAAATTAACTCTCCTTCCACATCCACAAAAGACCAAAAAGCAGGGGCCCTGTCAGCCTAAGGAGCCTTCATCTTCTTACTCACCCTCATCTTCCCCATTGTGCACCTCCATTAATTTGGAAGCAAGCATTGTGCTACTTACTCAGATTGCAATAGTTGCTAGATGCGGCCCTGGAAGCCACAGTCCTACACTTTCATTATCATTGTCTCCGAAAAACACTCCCTCTTTCTAACAGTGCAGTGGGAAAACAGCAATGTTGTTTTCCAGTTACTCACTTGTCAAGGCTGCTCAATAGAAAGCACAAAGAGCATACAAACACATGAATGTGTTCAAATAATTTGGAAATAGGTTTATTTTTCTTTTACTATAGGGAGAACATAGAGACTTCTTTCTTTCTGTCACACCCCACCCAATTTTACCCACTAGTGATTTTCAGGGATATAAAGTTAGCCTTACTTCTTCTTCTTCTTTTTTCTCCCCCCCGCCCAAGAAAAAGAGAGGTTTGAATGGGAGAATAGGAAAGTCGTTTTACCAAGATGAAGTGAAAAACTGGTCTCAAAATCAAAGGGCATCAAGGTGGCACCATGGGGGAAGGAACACAGATGTGCTTATCCATAAAACTTGAGGTTGCGTTCTAGATAGTCTGAGACCCCCTTCCTGCTCTGGAATTCTAAGATTCTGTGATTTAAACAAAGAAAAGTGGTAAGGAGGAAAGACAGGTATGGGAAAAGATTGGAGCTACCTCAGAGATGACTGGCATGTTCTATCTAACTACAATGGTACAAGGCTGACCTGGAGGAATCAGGACCTAAAGATATAGTTTCAACAATTCCACCTCCTCTTTGTTGAATGGGTAAAGGTACTAGAAGAATAAACCTAGCTCCGGAAGCTAGGAAGAAGTATAGAGACAAGCAGAGATTGAATTCTGATTGGTGAGACAATGCTAAGTGGATACTGGGGAGCTCTGCAACCCAGAATCAGTGAACCCAAATGGCAGACAAAGAACAGACTGGAAACCAAAGGGCTGTTAATTTTCAGAGATCCAAACAAAACAGGGGAAAGGTGGCCTCAAGGAAGTTGACTGGGACTTAGATCAACGCAAAAAGATGGAATCTGCTTGCAGAATTGGGTTCAAGGCAGACCTTCTGGCCTCAGGAATAGGAAAAGGCCAATGCACAAAAGTAGATGTAAGTAAAGCTAGGTGATGGATTAATGATGGTCACAAATCTGATACTTCTTTCAACAAGAGATAGGATCTACTTCCTACACTGTTGAATCTGGGCAGCTTTTTTGATTGATTTGATCCATAGAATCTGAAGGAAATTATGCTATGCTAGTTTCTTGGGTCAGGTCTTAAACAAGTGGCAGCTGCCACTACTTTCTGCCTCTTGGCACACTCACTCTTGAAATTAGCTGCCATGCCGTGCGGAAGCCCAAGTAGTTCTCTTCTAAAGAGAACTAAGTGGAGAGAAAACAAGATCCCCATCCAGCACCCCCAGCTGACTTTCAGCCAATAGCCAGCATTAACCTGCCTGTTTATTATGAGTAAGTGAACCATCTTGGATGTGGATCTTCCAGGCCCATTTGAGCTACCACAGCTGATGACAGATGGAACAAGGACCAGCTGTCCTTGCTAACTCTTCCCTAAATTACAGATTCATGAGCAAACTAAATGATTGTTGTCTTAACTGAATTTTAAAGTGATTTGTTATGCAACAATAGATGACCAGAACAGTCATTATACCATTATCTCTACTTTTATAGATGTTTGAAAATTAAGGACAGGCACAGTGGCTCACGCCTTTAATCCCAGTACTTTGGGAGGAAGAAGTGGAAGTATCACATGACCCTAGGAGTTCAAGACCAGCCTGGGCAACACAGTGAGACTCCGATCCCTTAAAAAAGAAAAGAAAGTTTCTATAATATTAATTTAAAAATATTTTAAGTGCTTATGGAAACAGCAGCGTGGTGTGACTTAGCATTTGAGCCCTCGAAAAGCGATGTTTCTCAAAGGGTGGTCTGGAAACCGTTTGCATCAGTATTCCCTCAAGGTGCTTATAAAATAGATTACTGAACCTAACCTCACACTCGGTGAGTTAGAACCTCTCAGAAGAAAAAAGAACCTACATTTTTCATGGGCACTGCCAGGGAAATGATACCCTTTAAAGTTTAAGAGACACTGGGCTACCTTTACCACCTGGGTTCAAGCAATTCTAGTGCCTCAGCCTCCTGAGTAGCTGGAATTACAGGCACGCACCATCACACCCAGATACTTTTTGTATTTTTAGTAGAGACAGGTTTTCACCATGTTGACCAGGCTGGTCTCTCTCTCAAAAAAAAAAAAAAAAGAGAGAGAGAGAGAGAGATGGATACTGGGCTAGAGCCATGGTTCTCAACCTTGGCTTCACGTCACAATCAGAGCTAGGGAACTGTACAAAATACAGGTGGCTGAGTCCCATGCTCATAGTTAATAGTTTGAGGTGCACCTGGACCCTAGGATTTTTCAAAGCTCTCCAAATGATTGCAATAAGCAGCCAGGGTTGAGCGCTACTGAGCAGAAGCGTTAGGATCAGAGAGCTGCGGAGGAGCCAGTTGTCACCGTCTATGTAAAGGAGAGGGCTACAGAGACCGGGAGCTGCTGCAGAGTCTGCTGGAGTAGGCCACCTGTGAGGATGCATAACCCAAAAGAGCAATGGGGATTCTTTGTGAGACTAAGTGACACACGCCATATGGGGTGGGAAATACAAAAACATGAAAGGAAACTCTGCATCATAATTTTGAACTAATGGGAAATGAAGGTACCAAAACACAAACTCAAGTTCCCCTTCATGACTGGGTGGAAAATAGGTGTTTTCTACTGAGAGGAATTCTGATTTTTATTTCCTTTTCAAAATTATCTCTACCTCCACTTTAACTTTTTCATTTCTCTGTTGTGATCTCAAAGGCATTCCTAAGTATAACTTCATATCTGGGCTGCTGATTACGAGGGGTGTGGTGAGTTATTAAACAAGTAGGCGTGGCCAGGCGCAGTGGCTCATGCCTGTAATCCCAGTACTTTGTGAGGCCAAGGCGGGCGGATCATGAGGTCAGAAGATTGAGACCATCCTGGCTAACATGGTGAAACCCCGTCTCTACTGAAAATAGAAAAAAAACAGCAGGGCATGGTGGCACGTGCCTGTGGTCCCAGCTACTCGGGAGGCTGAGACAAGAGAATAACTTGAACCCGGGAGGCGGAGGTTGCAGTGAGCCAAGATGGTGCCACTGCACTTCAGCCTGGGCGACAANCAAAGGCATTCCTAAGTATAACTTCATATCTGGGCTGCTGATTACGAGGGGTGTGGTGAGTTATTAAACAAGTAGGCGTGGCCAGGCGCAGTGGCTCATGCCTGTAATCCCAGTACTTTGTGAGGCCAAGGCGGGCGGATCATGAGGTCAGAAGATTGAGACCATCCTGGCTAACATGGTGAAACCCCGTCTCTACTGAAAATAGAAAAAAAACAGCAGGGCATGGTGGCACGTGCCTGTGGTCCCAGCTACTCGGGAGGCTGAGACAAGAGAATAACTTGAACCCGGGAGGCGGAGGTTGCAGTGAGCCAAGATGGTGCCACTGCACTTCAGCCTGGGCGACAATAGAGTGAGACTCCATCTCAGAAAAAAAAAAAAAAAAAAAAAAAAAAAAAAAAAAAAAAAAAAAAAAAAAAGGGGGGGGGGGGGGGGGTTTAAAAAAAAAGGGAGACAACCCCATAAAAAAAAAAAAAAAAAAAAAAAAAAAAAAAAAAAAAAAAAAAAAAAAAAAAAAGAAGTAGGGCTGTGGGGAGAGTTGTTAAGTACAAGGAGTATGCAAGATGCTTCCAAGGGACTGCGGGATCTACAACTGTGAAAGGCCACACATTATTTATTTTTCTTATTTTTTAATTGTTTTTGGCAACATGGTCTCACTTTATGGCCTAGGCTGGAGTGCAGGGGCATGATCACGACTCACTGCAACTTTGACCTCCCGGGCTCAAGTGATCCTCCAACCTTAGCCTCCCAAGTAGCTAGGACCACAGGCGTGGACCACCATGCCCAGCTAACTTTTTTTTAGTTTTTATAGAGATGAGATCTCAGTATGTTGCCCAGGCTGCTCTTGAACTCCTGGCCTCAAGTGATCCTCCCACCTCCACCTCCCAAAGTGTTGAGATTACCCACATGAGCCACCATGCCTGGCCTGGGGCCACAAATTATTAACATATGAGTATTCAGAGCTTCCCCCCTTTCCCCACTGCTAAAGGGAATTTTGTATTTGTCTACTTGATTTTTAACTTTCTTCCTCCCGGCTTTCCCCAGATGGAAGAGAATTTAGATGGATCCACTGGGAAGACAGAAGTGATACTAGAAAGCTGCACTGGCTATTTATTGAAAGAGTTTTATTCTGGTATGAGTAATTAACAGTTTTACCGTGGCATGTGAGATGATTAGATAGGAGAGAAAAAGGGTACAAATAAGTGATGCTGTGGATTATGAAAAGAATCTGTTTTTGATAGTCTCTGAGAAATTCAAAAGGAGAATTGCGTTGCTTTTAAGTATTTTCACTTTTCCTTGATGGCATCACCCACCCTGAGACTGGTTCTAGATAAGTGAGCATCGCGTAAACATGAACCTAGTGTTGGAAGTTACAATGCTATTCCAAGGACTGACTGCTGTCCTTGTAAATTAGATGCAGTGTTCCTAGGCCAACATTATACCTTTCCATGATTTATATATATTTTCATTAATAAGCATCCAAGAATTACCATATATATTTGACTAGCCAATTTCTTAGCACTACAAGAGGAAAAAAATGAATTTTTGTTACTCTGTTGCAGATGAAATCTCAAATCAAAATATTTTATGGACAGCTGTATGAGAAGAACAAGAAAAAATTTATTCCTGGTCAGTAGTAATGCCAACTACTGTCTATATTGTATGAACCCAATCTCTTGTGAGGAAGAACCAGTTCTCATTTGCATGAAAATAACCAGACTAGGGTGTTAGTAGGGAATGGTTCTGAGTAGACTCCTTGGGGGCAGAAATGGTTAATATTTCCCAAATAGTGGTGGACTTCCCTACATTTCCCTACCTCCTTGCAGTTGGGTTGGGGCACATGGTTAGATCTGGACAGCGAGCTTCAAGCAGAAGGGATGCTTTTGTCACTCACTTCTAAGCCTGTGCATTTGAAAGCTAATGTGTTTCCTCTCGTCCTCTCTTCCCCTTTCCAAAGTGACCTTGAAGGTACAGAATGCAGATGGCATCATCACTGGCCAAATCAAGTTGGTGCAAAAGTAATTGCGGTTTTGCATTAAAAGTGCTCTGATTTCACTGTTTAGAGAGCTGCCAAGAGGAGCCTGCCTCAGGCTGTGATATGAGTGAGAAGTACACTTTTGTTAGGTTAAGCTGCTGAGAACTTGAGGTTTATTTGTTACTGAAGCATAACCTAGCATTACCCTGACTAACGTTGTCCCTGGGGAAAATGAGAAAAGATTATGTTACCCTTCTTACTGGAACACTGTGCAGAGAGAAGAAGGCCTATGGCTGCTACTTTAGAAATCAACATAGGAAGGCTACATTCCCATTTGCTGGGAGCTACAAAGACACATTCGATATAAACATCCCAAGGCAGAATAATTTTGCATCTACTTGTCCAGATTTTCTGAGGTTCCCACTCATTGCTTGTCTCACATGTTTTGTGACAAACTTTTCAGTAAACCTTACTATGTTGACCTGGGGTGGAGCTCTGGGCAGAATTCTGTGTTGAATTTGAGGAAAATGTAGCAATACCTTTGAAAGAGCCAAGAGTCTTAATCTGCTAAATGATTTCAACACTGCCTTCTCACTTACCTGATGCCAGAGACTTTCTATAGCAGTGGGCTGCTGGGAGATGGCCGCCATCCTCAAAGATCTTTTCGTCAAGACTGGCAGACTTAAAAGAAGACTCACGTCTTGGCTTTAGGCTCTTAGAACTTTAAAATAGTGCCACCTCGGCTGGGCGCGGTGGCTCACACCTGTAATCTCAGCACTTTGGGAGGCCTAGGCAGGCAGATCACGAGGTCAGAAGATCGAGACCATCCTGGCTAACACAGTGAAACCCTGTCTCTACTAAAAATACAAAACATTAGCTGGGTGGGGTGGCGGTGCCTGTAGGCCCAGCTACTCAAGAGGCTGAGGCAGGAGAATGGCATGAACCCGGGAGGCGGAGCTTGCAGTGAGCCAAGATCAGGCCACTGTCCTCCAGCCTGGGAGACAGAGCGAGACTTTGTCTCAAAAAAAAAAAAAAAAAAAGTGCCACCTTGCTTTAGATGAAAGGACATTTAGTTTCATTTTGATATAAGTTATAACTAGTGGCAAATTAAACCAAATTGGGATTTCAGAAATCAAGTCTTTATTACTTAAAACTAAGACCTTTCCTTAAAGATTCAACAAGATCATGTGTTTTGTTTTATTTTGTTTTGTTTATTTGAGACAGAGTCTTGCTCTGAGGCCCAGTCTGGAGTGTGGTGGTGCAATCTCAGCTCACTGCAACCTCCTCTTCCCAGGTTCAAGCAATTCTTGTGCCTCAGCCTCGTGAGTACTTGGGACTACAGGTGCACACCATCATGCCAGCTAATTTTTGAGACAGGGTTTCACCATATTGGCCAGGTTAGTCTTGAACTCCTGACCTCAGGTAATCCACCCACCTCAGCCTCCCAAAGTGCTGAGATTACAGGTGTGAGCCACCGCGCCCAGCCAAGATATGTTTTTGAAGTCTCAGCTGAATAATGTATATGAAAGTGCTTTATAAATCATTTGTTGTTGGCACTATCCATAGCTATGTTCACTCGTTTGGTTTTAGACAAAAGAGAATCATCATCATATTTTTTAAAGACGATTTAACACCAATAAAAATGTAGACTTATGCTCATGTAGACAGCTGCCTGTGGGGTGTCTTTGTCCTTGACTAATGAATGTCCTCTCACAGCCTATGTCTGTTTCAATCGTGTGCAATCTGGTTATGTGAGTCTTTTTTTTTTTTTTTTTTAAGCACCAAAACCCAACATTTAGGCCACGGGTTTCTTTATTACCATCTAAGGAGTCCTGGCAGACTGGAGCCATTTCTCCCTCTGACAGACCTTTAAATGATTCTTCATGCATTTGTCACATAATTAAAATTAGATTACTTCAACTCCCTGCTGGCTGGCCTGAGTGGGGGCCCCTGTAAAGCCTCCAGCTGGCCCGGGGCCTTTGAAAGGGGAATATGGTCCAAACACACTCAGCCGCTGCCTTGCCCCACCCCCAGCCTGGAAGTCATTGTGCTCCTTGCCAGTTAGACAAGATTTACCCGGAGTTTATCAATGGCTGCTTATTTTCTAAGGGCCGGATTTTCCATTCTAAAGAACGTGGAGTCAGAGATCAGTATGTTTGTTTCTAAGGAGCTGCAGCCGGTCTGGTCCCCCGTTTCTCAGCACCCAGAGAGCTCACCTTTTAGAGGTTTGCCTGGTAGGTCAGCTGAAATGGACGGCCAGGGACAGCAGAATGACTGAGCAGCTGAGAGCATATATTGTAGCAAAGATTTGCTGCCAAATAATTGTTTGGTTTCTCAGCCAAGGCAGAATTCAAAATCCCTTCTCTCTTCCCAGGGCCCTTCTCCTATAAACCTCCCCAGCCTTCTGCCAACAGGACACTCCCTGGCTGGGTTTCTCTGGACAGCCTAAATTAGGGCTTCACACCGAGAGCTCCCATCACTGCAGACAGCACAAAGTGACGCCTCGAAATACCTTCTCCAGCTGAATTTCCAACATCTGCCTTTTCTCTCTTTCTCAATTTCCTTAAAAATTTAAAGAAAGGACGACTGGGCGTGGTGGCTCACGCCTGTAATCCCAGCACTTTGGGAGGCCGAGGCGGGTGCATCACGAGGTCAGGAGATGGAGACCATCCTGGCCAACATGGTGAAACCCTGTCTCTACTAAAAGTAAGGAAAAAAAAAAAAAAACTAGCCGGGCGTGGTGGCGGGCGCCTGTAAGTAGTCCCAGCTACTCGGGAGGCTGAAGCAGGAGAATGGGGTGAACCCGGGAGGCGGCGGTTGCAGTGAGCCAAGATCACGCCACAGCACTCCAGCCTGGGTGACAGTGCGAGACTCCGTCTCAAAAAAAAACAA